>NC_052146.1:20920304-21220304 GCF_902713615.1 Scyliorhinus canicula | reverse complement strand
GCCAACAGATCAAGATGGTGCCCAGCCGCGCAGCACTGCGGTTCATGGATCTTGATATAGAGACGCTACTGGACGCCCTCGAGGAGGGGAGAGAGGAGGGGGCGTCTGTACCCCAGACGGGGCCAGAGGGTCACAGCCAATGTTGCCCAGAATATGTGGAGGGAGGTGGGCGAGGCCGTCCGCGCTGTCGGGGTGACACCCAGGACAGGAGAGCAGTGCCAAAAGAAGCTCAACGACCTACTCAGGACAGCCAGGGTGAGTACCCAGCCCCCTACCCCCCACACATATGACACCGCACCCCCTCTCCCCAGGGGGACGGTACAACCCGGCCGTGACCTTCATGGCTGCACCCACCCATGCCAGTCGCATTGGCCGGGTGCCCTATGCACCCATGCCAACATAGACCCAACTACCAGACTGCATACGTCGGATCACCAAACAATGCTCATGTTTGTGTGCCCCCACCCCAAGGAGAAGAGCACCCATAACCAGCCAGAGCGGGAACAAACCTGAAGGGGTGCACATGAGTTGACCCCCTCACTGCGCATGAACTGGGGGCGCTGGACACAGCTGGAGGACCAGGAGGTTGCCGATGCCAAGATCGTGGGCGTGCCACCATGTGAGACCCCCCTGTCTGGCCCTGCCCCTCACCTCACCCCTCACCTCACTCGCCCCTCACCTCACTCATTCCTCACTCCTCACCTCATTCACCCCTCACCCCACCCCTCACCTCACTCGCCCCTCACCCCACGTCTCACTTGTCGGGGCTGGTTTAGCACAGGGCTAAATAGCTGGCTTTTAAAGAAGCAGGCCAGCAGCACAGTTCAATTCCCGTACCAGCCTCCCCGAGCAGGCGCCGGAATATGGCGACTAGGGGATTTTCACAGTAACTTCATTTGAAGCCGACTCGTGACAATAAGCGATTTTCATTTCATTTTTTTTTCATTCACCTCACTCACCCCTCCCCCAACCCCTCACCTCACTCACCCCTCCCCCCACCCCTCACCTCACTCACCCCTCACCCCACCCCTCACCTCACACCCCTCACCCCACCCCTCACCTCACTCACCCCTCAACCCACCCCTCACCTCACTCACCCCTCAACCCACTCCTCACCTCACTCACCCCTCACCTCACTCACCTCTCACCTCACTCACCCCTCACTCACCCCTCACCCCACCCCACTCACCCCTCACCCCACCCCACTCACCCCTCACACCCCTCACCTCACTCACCCCTCACCTCACTCACCCCTCACCTCACTCACCCCTCACCTCACCTCACTCACCCCTCACCCCACCCCACTCACCCCTCACCTCACCTCACTCACCCCTCACCCCACCCCTCACCTCACTCACCCCACCCCACTCACCCCTCACCTCACCTCACTCACCCCTCACCTCACTCACCCCTCACCCCACTCACCCCTCCCCAACCCCTCACCTCACTCATCCCTCACCACACCTCACCCCACACCTCACCTCACCCTCACCTCACTCACCCCTCACCTCACTCACCCCTCACCTCACTCACCCCTCACCTCACTCACCCCTCACCCACCCCTCACCCCACCCCTCACCTCACTCACCCCTCACCCCACCCCTCACCTCACTTACTCCTCACCACACCCCATCCCGGTCCGCCTGCCGAAACATGCATGGTGTATTGTGTCTTGCAGGACCACCCGGTGATCGTCCCAGCCCACCTGGCGGACTCCGCCCCCCGGCCAGCGCCAGGGTGGCCACTCCACAGGGATTCCCGTAGCGACGGGAAGGGCAGCCACAACAACAGCCCTCCGTCCCAGTCGAGCCACGAAACCATGACCCAGGGGACCAATACTCAGGACACTGACAGACAGGGCAGCATGACCCAGGGGATCAATACTCAGGACAGTGACAGACAGGGCAGCATGACCCAGGGGACCAATACTCAGGACACTGACAGACAGGACAGCACGACCCAGGGGACCAATACTCAGGACACTGACAGACAGGGCAGCATGACCCAGGGGACCAATACCCAGGACACAGACGGACATGAAGCCACAATACAGGACACTAGCACACAGGAGACGGACACAACTGACACCTCACCCCAGGGGATCCCCGAATACGGGTCTGATTGACGACACTGACTTTCCGTCATAGCTGTCTCCTACATCCTCCACCATCACAGAGACCTCGGTTGGGCTCTTTAGCGATTAGGCTTCTGGTACACTCGCTGCTGAGCACCACACAGTCGCCCTGGTACAGCAGGTGGAGGTAGGAGGGGCCGGACAGTTGGCGGGCAGACCGGCCCCAGCAACCAGCTGCCGCCCACACGGGTCCTGGGTTCCTGGAATTCCCACACCCACCCAGTGATCCGATGCAGTCAGAGACCCTCAGATGAGAGACGGGGATGACAGCCGGTTTCCAGCATTGGAGGAGTGCATCCGTTGGCATAAGCAGGGAATGCTCCCGGTCATGACTGCCACCCCGGCCGACACCGAACTGGTGGCGTCCGCGGTGGAGGCAATGGGGGCGATGGACATGGGTCGGAGTATGCAAGGCCTGGGGCTTTCCGTGCCAGCTGCACATCGCAGAGGCATTCAACACCGTGGACCGGTCTCAGCAAGCCATGGCCTAGTCTCATCAGGCCATCGCTGAGAGCATCGGCGCCATTGCCCGGGTGCTGGCCGACATTGCACAGACCCAGACAGGGATGGCCAACTTCCTGAGCTCCATGGCTGCAGGGGCTGGTTTAGCTCACAGGGCTAAATCGCTGGCTTTTAAAGCAGACCAAGCAGGCCAGCAGCACGGTTCGATTCCCGTACCAGCCTCCCCGGACAGGCGCTGGAATGTGGCGACTAGGAGCTTTTCACAGTAACTTCATTGAAGCCTACTCGTGACAATAATCGATTTTCATTTTTTTTTTCATTTCATACGTTAGACCCTGGTCGATACCAAAGCGGGTCTCCAGGACTGGCAGCGCCAGATGACGGGGGTGCCTCGGGTGTTGGATCTGCACCAACCCCCGTCCCATGGAGAGACCAGGGGCCATCGGGTACACCGAGGGAGGAGAAGGTGATGCGGCCCGTACTGGGTCCCCCTGCAGAAGCGGTTCCGGACCACCGCGACACCTTGGACTCCTCCCCCCACCCTCCCACCCCCCACCGGCCCTGGTGCATCTGGTGGGCAGCGGGCAGAACAAGGTGGCAACACACCATCTCGGGCGTCGAGATGCAGCTTGGCCCGTCCAGGCAGGGCCACCCCAGGAAACGACCGGCGAAGGGGACCCTGGTCACAGGACAGGAGTCTGCCTCCACACCTGCTGTATGGTTGGGGAAACACCTTGACATAGTCGTAGGGCTCGTAAGGCCAGAAAGCTAGACACTGAGTAAGTTGGCACGGGTGCAGGGCATTGACTAGTTTTAGGGGCTAGGGCACATGTATAGAACTTTTATTATTAAACACACTGTAAAACCGATGAAAGCTGCCTCTGTGCTCTGCCCGGATGCGTGCGGGGTGGGGCGTGAACTGAGTGCCAGTGTGGGTGAGGGGTGATGGAACACGTTGATCTTCGGTAAGTGTGTGACATGCGCACCCCGACCCCTGGGTCGCCCACGCCACCCCATCCCCAGCGAGACGACAGGGCCATGTGATGGTGTCCAGCCCACATGCAGGGACCACCCGGGTGGAGGGTTGTGCTGTGGCCATGAGTCAGACATTGTCTAATGATGTAGAGCTCACAGCTCATCACAGAGCAGGCAGTCATCATCCTCCATGCCATGGACCAGACTCGCTTTCACTGGCAACCGTGTGAGCCCAGCTGGTTGTGCCGCAGGTAGATGTGTAATGGAGGGTGGTGTTCATGCTGGTGATGTGGTGGCGGGGGAGGTGAGGGTGGTCGGTGGTTTGGGAGATGGACTTGGCTGGTGGTGATGTGGTGGCGGGGGAGGTGAGAGTGGTCGGTGGTTTAGGAGATGGGGTGGCTGGTGGTGAGGTGGTGCCATACTGTGTTGTCCGTGCCCATGTCCAGCAATCCCGCCCACCCTAGTCAGTGAAATGTGCGGCTATCAGCCCCTCCCGTGCTCGCTGGCCCAGTGGGTGGCGATGGGCAGCCCCCATGTCTCGTGTCTCCTGCATGCCCTGTCCATGGGGTCCTGGTAGGATATGTGGCGCCGGTACACATGCAGGCCTCATCGGGCGCCTCCATGGCCTTGACTCCGCCTCCTCCTCCCCCTCGGTATCCCCGTCCCGTGGCTTCTCCTCGTCGTGGTCATCCTCCTGTGCCTTTCGGGTAGGTGGCCCTACGGCCTGAGCGGCTGTCAGCTTGCCCCACTGCAATACGCTCCTCTGCTGCAATCTCCGCTGCCTCCCTGTAATGCCCCTGCTCCAGCTCCCACAGGGCTTTATGCAGGGCAGCGGCCCCAACCACCGCGGCCAACAAAGCTGGCAGATGCCCAAACATTATGATCTGCAGGGGGTGGAGGTTGACAAAGTTGCATCAGTGGGTATACCCCCCTCCAGAACCAGGTGCCATGGGCTACATTGTCAGCCTGGTGACCAGCGCACGCCCCACCTCCGCCCGCACCCTCGGTGCCCTGACACCTGTCGCTTGACCCTCCTGTTACGCCCACGGTCTGGTGGCACTGCCCTCACCGAGGGCTGCCCTGACACAGGGTTGTTCCAGTCACCGAGTGGGGACCCGTGCGGCATCTCCCAGGCATCGGTGCACGCTTTCCCAGGGTCCCCCCACGTCAACCTCTACCTCCTCTGGCCACAGCATCAATCAGCACGTCTGGTTGCCGCATTTTCAAACCATGTTGGCTTGACTTCGGCCCATCCGGGCCACGGTATCGCTGGGGGTCTGGAGAATCACAGCTCAGGCCTCCTCTGGCGATTTTCCAGGCGGTGCGGAATTAGCTGCGCCCACGCGTTTTTTTTTTGCCGCGTGGGAGTGTCATGTCGGCGTGAACGCCGACTCTCTGATCCGGTGCGGGCTCGGAGAATCCCGGCTGTGATCCTCTCAGTTCGATTTTTGGTTTTTAACTGGCTTCCCTTTTCGCAATAACTTATTTTCGGGGGAGACTGTTTTCTGCTACTGGGCGTGGTTGTGATGATAGTTCTACAGGTGGTTGGTCTAGATAGGACTCGTGATCAGTGCAGGTTTGGAGGGCTAAAGGGCTTGTTCCTGTGCTGTATTATTCTTTCTTCTTTGTTCTGTGTCCCTTTCTCCAGTCATTGTGCTATGGATATATCATTCTTTCCCTTTGATGTTACGCCACCCTGTGTTACCTCTTCTATACCCCTTTGTTTTCCTCTTGTCACGTAAGTAAACACTTGCTTTTTTCACTGCTATGCTAATTCACATATCAAAACATCCCTTCAAACAGCTGCACTTATCTAATACCCTTTTAATTTAATTTTATCCCAATTTCATTTTTTAATCTTAATTTTCCATAATTCTTAACTTTATGGAGGAAAGTCTTTATCAGAATTTTAACCTGTGTAAGGTATGCTGATAGTGATGCTATGTATATTTTGTTTCTATTTCAATTTTACAGGACAGTTTTTTTCTTTTGGTATCCATTTTCATGATGTTCTACCATATCATGTTATGATTTGTCAAATTTAATCACTGTCTTTTTATATTGTAGGTGATTCACAACTATGGTCATGGGGGCTTTGGTCTGACTATTCACTGGGGCTGTGCCATGGAAGTAGCAAACATCTTTGGCAGGATCCTTCAAGAGATGAAACCCAGCTGGAAATCCCAGTTGTAATTATTCACAGTCACATGTGCCTTGCTGCCTTACTGTCACTTTTGCTTCTTCCAATAATGATGAGAAATGGCTTAAAAACAGGTTGGAATTTTCGCAAACTTGGAAAGACTCCGGAGCCACTTAAAAATAGCGGGCGGGACCCAATTGCAGAACTCCTGCCCCCATTCTTTGCGCTTCAATTTTCACGAGTGTGGGATAAGGGTGCAGGTAGCCCACGCACTGCATTCCTGACCTGGCTCGCTTCATTGTGGTGAATTGCATCATCTAGGACCTGGCAATTTTCACGGAGTCTGCCCAGTTCCTGGATGACTAGTAGTTCATGACCCCCTCAGATGAGTCCTTCCATGCCCCTTCATCCAGTATTCACTATTTATGGTACCTATGAGCCATTTAGAAACAATGGTGTGTGTGGAACTGCTCAGAAAAAAACAGCCATTCACAAATTTTCCTTTGGAAAAAAAAGTTGTTCCTACAGCCCTGTAAAATGTCAATCAGCCAAACCATTAAACTATCAATAACAGAAACTTCAAACATTTCATAATCTTGGGCAAATAAACATTGAGATATTGACTAAAGGGATCACAGAAAGAACAACTGATCATAGCCACTTCAAGATGTCATCAAGCAAAATTAACAGTTGTCACCAATTGTCAAAACAGAACTCCCTACTGAGATAATACTTCCATGAGTTTGGGCTCTCAACCAAGTATGTATAATTAGGCCATCCACTTCTACTGAGAATTCTTACAACTCTTCTCATTTTGCATGTGTGAACTGGCTTGGAGGTGGCATTGGTGTTGTATGAGGATTGGAGGACCTTTTAAAAAAAATTTAGAGTACCCAATTCATTTTTTCCAATTAAGGACCAATTTTAGCATGGTCAATCCACCTACTCTGCGCATCTTTGGGTTGTGGGGCGAAACCCACGCAAACATGGGAGAATGTGCAAACTCCAGACGGGCAGTGACCCAGCCCGGATGGAACCTGGGACCTTGATGCCATGAGGCAGCAGTGCTAACCACTGCGCCACCATGCTGCCAAAGATTAGAGGACCTGACAGCCATTAACACAATTGGAACCAAGTCCCAGAGAACCAAACTGGACCTTCTAATCAGCCCACGTTAGCACTGGCCCACCCGTGTGACTGCCTATCCTCTATCTCCGGGGCTGACTGTTTCCCGAAAATTGCAACCTTCAGGGGTCTTTCTGCTGTGGCAAGACAGGAAATTTCCAGATTCGAGCTTCCCGCCATGGTTGCAAAAATTCAGCCCATCATATTGGCAAGTGATGAACCAATATAGTCTCCAAAATTTCCAAACTCCCCTTCCTCCATGCCCTCCAAGTTTCTCCTCCATTCGTCCATAGCTGAGTGTGTTTGTCCACACATCCACAAATAACCCCTTGCTAACTCTGGAAATTTGTAAGTGGGGAATTAGTGTGTCACTTACTTTGTGGCACAGTGCAATGGTACAAATTTATACTTGAGTGATTTATGTTGCTTTATAGTTTGCGTTTCAGAAATCACTTTGTGTCTTTTAAAATAGGGCATGAATTAGAATCATAGAATTTACAGTGCAGGAGGCCATTCGGCCCATCGAGTCCGCACCGGCTCTTGGAAAGAGCACCCGACACAAGGTCAACACCTCCACCCTATCTCCATTGGATGGGCAACACTATTCCTTCTACCTAGTCTAAGATGCCTAGATATCCTAATTTGTCCATGCCTGTCCCGATAAATTGTCCTGAAATGGTGTCAGGAAAGATTAGTGCCCTCATTTTTAAATCATGTTAATCAATTTCTTTTTAAAATTCTGCAATGGACGCATGAATCAAGACCTGACCTTTACGCCAGCTACAGAATGTTTTGCATTAAACTCATGCTTTGTGAATTTTATTTTTAGTGATTGAGTAGTGTTTATAATATCCAATTAAATGACTGGCAGTAAGATCAGATGGAATTAAAATCTGTTTATAATGAGACCTGTAATGTCTTCAAATAATGCATCCACAGTCAATAATTACAGTAATATCGAAACTATCTTGGATGATTCTGTGAACTAAGAACAAATAATAAGGCAATGAAAGAGAAAATGCTAGAAAATCTCAGCAGGTCTGGCAGCATCTGTAGGGAGAGCAAAGAGCTAACGTTTCGAGTCCAATGACTCTTTGTCAAAGCTAACAGAGAGAGAATGTGGGGAATATTTATACTGTGGAGTGAGAATGAAAGATGAGTCATAGCCACAGAAACCCAGGGAAACCGGGTGCTAATGGCCACAGATACCAAGGGGAAAGAGTGCTGGTGGCAGTCCCCAAAGAGGACAAAAGATGTGAAAGGTCAAACAGCAGGGAAACTAACATCAGAGGATGAACTATAGGTGTGGGGGGAGGGGAAGGGGAGAAAGGTGAAGGAAAGTGGATAAGATCGGGGGGGGGGGGAATTAAATATATATTAAGAAATGATAAAAGACAGTTAAAATTAAATGAAAACAAATGGGTCGAGGTGGGGTAGAGCTGATCATCTGAAGTTGTTGAATTCAATGTTCAGGCCGGAAGATGAGAGGCGGGATTCTGTGGGAATCGGCAGTGCGGGCAACTCCGGCGGGAAGGAGTGGCGTGAACCACTCCGGCGTCAGGCCGCCCCAAAGGTGTGGAATCCTCCGCACCTTCAGGGGCCAGGCCAGCGCCGGAGTGGGTTGCACCGCACCGACCGGCAGGGAAGGGGCTTGGCACCACACCAACCGGCGCCGAAGGGCCTCCGCCGGCTGGCGGGATTTGGCGCATGCTCAGGAGCGCCAGCGTATGCTGGTGTCATCCCAGCACATGTGCGGGGGGGGGGGGGGGGGGGGGATCTTCACCCTGTCTGCCATGGCGGAGGACCACAGCAGCCGACGCGGAGGAATAGAGTGCCCCCACGGCACAGACCCGCCCGCGGATCGGTGGGCCAGGCCACCGTGGGGGAACCTCCCGGGGCCAGATCTTCCCACGCTTCCCCCCCCCCCCCCCCACCCTATCTGGAGGACCCTGAAGGCCTCCCGCGCCGCCAGGTCCCGCTGGTAAGAACCTACTCTAATTTACGCCGGCGGGACCGGCCAAAAAATGGGCGTCCACTCGGCCTGTCGCGGGCCGGAGAATCGTTAGGAGGCGCTGCCACGGCCGCCGACCAGCGCGGGTGTTTCTCCCCCCCCCGCCCCCCGCCAAATCCCTGGCACCGGAGAATTCGGCAGCAGGCGGGGGCGGGATTCACGCCGTACCCCAGCGATTCTCCGACCCGGCGGGGTGTCGGGACTGCCATTAGCACTCTTTCCCCTTGGTTTCTGTGGCCATTAGCACCCAGTTTGCCTGGTTTTCTGTGGCTTTGACTCATCTTTCATTCTCACTCCGCAGTATAAATATTTCCCACTCTCTGGGCGAGATTCTCCGCATTCCCGACGGTGCGGAGAATAGCGTGGCTCGTAAAATTTTACGGCCACGCTGTTCCGACGCCCTCCCGCTATTCTCCCCCCCCCCCCCACGCCCAACTCCCGACACGAATCGCTGCCGCCGTTTTTTACAGCCGGCAGCGATTCACAGCTGATAGATGGGCCGAGTTCCCAGCCCTTTACGGCTGTTTTTATGAACGGCAAACACACCTGGTCTGGCCGTTCGTAAAAAACGGCCGTAAACACTCGCATTTTATAACCATGGCACTGATTGGCACGGCAGTACCACGGCCGTGCCAAGGGTGCCATGGGCCCGCGATCGGTGAGCACCGATCGCGGGCAGCGGGCCCGATGCCCGCGCACTATTTCTCCTTCCGCCGCCCCGCAGTATCCATTCGCGGGGCGGCTGAGGGGCAACCCGGCCCGCGCATGCGCGGGTTTCGCGCAAATGCGCGATGACGTCATCCGCGCATGCGCGGGTTGGAGTCTTCCAATCCGCGCATGCGCGGCTGACGTCATATGACGCGTCAGCCGGCGCTAACTCCGGCAAACGTGCTGAACGAAATTCGTTAAACCCGTGATGCCGGAGCTTACGGTGTCGGGCCAGAATCGGTTCCCGGTCGGGAAGGGGGGGGCTGGCGTCAAACCCGCCCGGGTTTGACGCCAGCCTTACGATTTCTCCCCATATGGGAGAATCTCGCCCTCTCTGTCTGTTAGCTTTGACAAAGAATCATCGGACTCGAAACGTTAGTTCTTTTCTCTCCCTACAGATGTTGCCAGACCTACTGAGATTTTCCAGCACTTTCTCTTTCGTTTCAGATTCCAGCATCCGCAGTAATTTGCTTTTAAATAACAAGGCTTAGAAATTCCTGACCTCAAAAAAAACTGAGTGTAAAGACAGCTCAAAAAATAATAGCTTGTTTTTTGACTTATCACCATCATAATTGTAATTGTTATATTAAATTTAAAGAGCAGACAACCTTCATGATATTCGAGTGTAAAAGAATGAAGAATAAGTGGCCAATTGAAGCCACAGACTTGCATCATTACATTAACAACAAGCAATTAATTTACACAACAATTATTTGGTGATACTAATTAATCAGTTATAGCATAATTGATCCAGCAATACAAAATGGTGTATTATGGTATTGTTCTTAGAATCACGGAATGTTGTGTTTCCACATTGTTGGCTTGCTCACATGGATTAATTCATATAATAATTCAACAAGGTCGTCTACAGAATTTTAAAATACTACTATAAGTAAGTTCAATAAAACTTTAAATGAATTACAAAAGAATCTTTATTTAATAAAATTATCTTTATATTTTAATGCAAACATTAATATCATTAGGTACATTTTTGTCCCATTACTATGAAGTAGTTTATTTACATCAATCAGGAAAAAGTTTACCAGAGAAAGGCTGTCATGCAAGCACTGCATATATTTTGTAAACAGTAAAATGCTCCAGTTCACTGCTTGGAGAACAAGTAAAATTACATTCGAACACAAGACAGTAGTCATCTGATAAACACAAGCAATCTGTAGGTGCACGTTGAATATCAAAGCACAGTATTAATTTGTCAATACGCTGTGCATGTCCACATCTGAACTCACGTTGAACACATTCTTACAGCTCAGAATAAAAAGAGCTCACAGGAAGCCCAGATTATTCAATATTCACAAACACAATTTGAAACAAGCCAAATGCACCACAGCCAGACAGAAGACAGAGAGACCCAAACCTCCTTCATAATTCCATGGAGTCTCCTTTGGATTTGGAGATCAATTCTGCCATGTCCTAATCATAATCAAACACAAAAAGAAATCTCCAAGGACATAGCCATGCATATGACTGAGCCTCAAAGCTCCCCTCCTTTCCCGAGTTATGGTTGACAAAGGCTGCATCAATTAAACGTAATGGCATTTGCAATCAATCAATATTTCCCAGATAATAATGACAAGTGTACCTCTTTCCACTTCGCCTTTGTAGATTTCTATAAAGATCTGGTAATTGTGTACGTTATTAGTAATGGATTTAACACATTTGTAAGTTTATCCTGTCTTTTATTACTAATATAAAGTTTCAATGCAGTGAACTTTCTGAGGTTGGTAACATGGTTACAATCAGAATATGTGGCATCGATGATATTAATTTTCCCAGTGATAAAATAAATTGCAAAAGTAATTCCTTGAAGTGAAAAACAGGCTGACGGCTAATCCAATTGTTTAGATACAATAGTGGATACCTGGATGTAAGTTACAGGTGTGATCTAATTGAGATATTTGGAAGGTTAATATGTAGCCAAAAATGAATTAAAGGCTGGGAGCAACCAGGGACTTGGGGTGGTATTTAACCACATAACAGATAACCGAGAGTGAGTTATAGGCTAACATCGATTTGGGTGATGACATGAACCATGTGATATTGAACAGTTCACAACTGCCATAAAAACCCTCAGAATTTTCCACATTCAAACTAATAGATTGCTTGTAGTGTTCCTCATGACTAATCCAGGACCTAAATGTTTACCACTGTCCTGTTTCAGAATCAACACCAGTAATTTGCCTGTACTTTAATACAGTCAATTGGCCACTGAAATATATCACATCACCAGCTCAAGATAAGACACACCTTACTGACAATGAATGATACAGGTTTCACAAATATAATATTTGCAGTACAATTAACAAGTACTTCACAATTCTGCCATTCCTGCTCATAATCAAACACAAAAAGAAATCCCCTACTCACAAAACTAGTTAAATCTGATTGCTTTACCCCTATCTTCCACCATCGTTTTGCAGTTTTTACTGATAATGCAGATACCTTATATAGAGTTGTTTATAACCCCTTCTTCGCTAAAATCCTTCCTCTTGGGTTATTTATATAGTTAGCAGAGGATTTTTTGCTTCTTCATTGCATTTCTAATTCTTGCTAAATCTAAATTTGGCACGGTATTGCCCTGGATGTTTAAAAAAAAATAATGATTAGATCTCCAGTGAGTTGAGCCTGAACAGACAAATGATGATTGCTTATCACCCAGGCCCAGCTAACTGACCATCTCCAGCCAGCCATTGATTGAGGTCAATATCAGAGCACTTAACAAATATCCACCGCACCCCTCACCCAGTAGGCCTAACTAAAATAGCAGTTTTGTCAGGACTTTTGCTTAGTGGTTTCAATTGTAATATGGCAGTAAATCTTATTTTTGACAATTCTTACCGTCAGTATGCTTCACAGTTGTTTGGAAATGTTCTGCCTCGTTCTCCTGGCAGATTCCAGGTAGTTTAGTGCCACCGGGAACCAAGGAAATCTATGTTTTTCTCGCACAAACAGAATTTGACTGTAAGTTCAAACTCAGTTGCTCTGATCATTATAACATTCATATGCCACCAGATACAGCTCAAATCCTGTACCCTTGCCGCCAATTCAATCTCCTCTGTCGACAGTACCTCAGTTTGAACCAGTCTTTACAATCTTAGCATTTTGTTTAGTCCCAAGCTGTGTTTCCAACCCCACATTCTATCCATCACAAAGATCACCTACTGTGTACCTGTCTCTACCTGCACCTCATCATTTGCTGCTTCCTACCTTCTCTTCTGCCGATTTCAGCTCATCCAAAATTCTGCTGTCCATATTCCATCTCGTAGCAAGCTTTATTTGTCGATCATTCCTATCGTTACAGACCTATGTTGGGTCAGTCCCTCAACATCTCCAAATTAAACTTCTCTACCTTGTGATTAAATTCTTGATTGCCCCCTCCCCTCCCAAGCCTCCATAACGTTTAACTTCCTCTAGCCCTTCAACCCCATCAGGACCCTATTCCTCTCACTGTGGCCTCCTGTGTATGCCCTCTTCTGTTCACCCCACAATAGGTAGCTGTGTCTTCAAGTCTCTAGATCCCATGCTGGAATTTTACAACTCTCTGCCACTCCACCTTTAAGGCCCTCGTTAAAACCCGCTTTCTTGACCACGCTTTTGGTCCTCCCCTTTGATGGTTGTTTCTTTGTTTTAGCATCAATTTTATGTCTCATTACATCTCTCAGAATTGCCTTGGCGTTATTTTCTATGTTAAAGAAAATACAAATTGCTATGGGGCACCCTGTTTCTGCGGAACTTTAATATCCAATGACTCCCGTCCAGGACTCCCATCGCCCACTGCTTCACATTCCTGGAACTAACATTGCTCGCACCAAATCCACAGGTGAAATCCGCAGCTCAAAATGGCAGACAGAAGGGTAGGCTTTTATAGTAGAAACTCCCTGGAGTGTAACATTAATTATTTTATAGGTGAGACTATTAAGTTTCTTTAAAATCGATGCAATTTTTTAGTAAGCTTGACATGTTATCTCTTGCTGTGTGCATTCACCCGAGTTAGAAAACCATAAGCAAAGTGAGGGAATTACAAATATGATCGATAACCTGATTCACAAATGCAAGCTTTACAAACGTTTGAGGGATTTGATTTTTCATTTGCTGCACATTGCTCATGTCTCCTTGATAATTCATGCTGCATTTGACTTATTCATGTTTAATAAATATGATATTTGGTGGTTAAACAGAGAAGTAGTTTTTCGAACCAGATTTTTACCCTGTAAATTTTTGATGGTCATACCTGAGGTACGCCACTTGTGACTGGTGAAGTATCTGAGATCAGGCACAATACAGTGTAATTGAGAAATGACCAAAATTGTTCATGTAAATCTGCGCTCTCCTGCTTTTGTTTTCCAATCATATTAATCATATAGGGGCAGCAGGGTAGCATGGTGGTTAGCATATTTCCCGGCTGGGTCACTGTCTGTGTGGAGTCTGCACGTCCTCCCCCTGTGTGCGTGGGTTTCCTCCGGGTGCTCCGGTTTCCTCCCACAGTCCAAAGATGTGCGGGTTAGGTGGATTGGCCATGCTAAATTGCCCGTAGTGTCCTAATAAAAGTAAGGTTAAGGGGAGGGTTGTTGGGTTACGGGTATAGGGTGGATACGTGGGTTTGAGTAGGGTGATCATGGCTCGGCACAACATTGAGGGCCGAAGGGCCTGTTCTGTGCTGTACTGTTCTATGTTCTAAAGAGAGATGCACAGTGAATGGAAATTAGGCCGAATCAATCAAAATTGTTGGAGTTAACTTTAATTTAGCGACAAAATTGAGGTTTTAACTTTTGGACTCAACAAGTGACCTGCATAAGGAGCAGTGGCACATGACCAATGAGAAAGAGCTTTGCATGTTTTGATGAGCATATACATTCAGCATATCAATAAACATTCAATCAGACACGGTATTGGAAGAAACAAGCTGTTTCCCCATGCGGACGACAGGAGGACTTTGACAGTGACTCAAGCATGCAGCAGTAGAAGTCTGAGAGCTGGTACCTTGCCATCTTCTGTGCTGGAAATGGAGAAGATCAACTTTTGGGGGAGAGGTGTGGGATATTCAATTCTGTGTACTGTGAGTGATCTAAAGTTGCATACATTTCAAAAGTCACATTTTGCTAGTCAAAAAATAGCCTATTTCTGATCTGGAACTCATTGCTACTAGAATGGCTCCGTTACCTGTAGTTAAGTGACAGCCTGTCGCAGTTGGTATCAACTCTCTGCCTCTCAATCAAATGATTGTGGGTTCAAGCCCTGCTTCAGGACTTGAGCGCCCAATCTATGCTGAAGCTTTAATGCATAGAACCATAGAACGTTAGGGTGCAGAAAGAGGCCATTCAGCCCATTGGTGTCTATACCGGAAAAAATAAGAGAAAAAAGAAACGAGCCTCTAACTTTAATCCCACCTTCCCACTGGTCTGTAGTCTTTCAGGTTACAGCATGTCAGATCGTTTCAGCCTCAACCACCAATTTAAGCAGTTAATTCCAGAAAGCCACCACCCTCTGGGTGAAAATGTTTTCCTCATGCCCCTCTAATCCTTCTACCAATCACCTTAAATCTATGCCCCCTCAGCTGGGGGAAATAAGTCTTTCCGGTCTACCTGAGGCCCCTCATAATTTAGTACACCTCAATTAGGTCATCCCTTAGCCTCCTCTGTTCTTTTTAAAAAATAAATTTAGAGTACCGAATTATATTTTTCCAACTAAGGGGCAATTTAGCATAGCCAATCCAACTTACCCTGCACATCTTTGGGTTGTGGAGGTGAGACCCACGAAGGAGAATGTGCAAACTTCACACGGACAGTGACCCGGAGCCCTGCCAATCTCTCCTCATAGCTGCAATTTTCAAGCCCTGACAACATTCTTGTAAATCTCCTCTGCACTCTTTGACAGCAATTATGTCCTTCCTGTAATCTGGTGACCAGAACTGTACACAAAATTCCAGCTGTGGCCTAACCAGCGTTTTATACAGTTCCATTATTATATCCCTGCTTTCGTATTCAATACCTCGCCAAATAAAATAAAGTACTCCATATACTCGCTTGACTGCCTTGTCCACCTGTCCTGACATCTTTATGGATCTGTGGATATGCACTCCAAGGCCTCTAACTTCCTTAACCCCTCTCAATATCTTCCTGTTTATTGAGTATTCCCTTGCTTTGTTTGTCCTTTCCAAATGTACTCTCACACTTTTACAGGTTAAATTCCATTTGCCACTTCTCTGCCCACTCAATCAAATCATTGATGTCATTCTGGAGTCAACAGGTATCCTCCTCACTATCAACTACACAGCCAATGTTTATGCAAACTCTCCATCTATGCCTCCCAAATTTAAGTCTATACCATTAAAATATACAACAAGCAGCAGCAAGGGGCCTAACACTTAGCTCTCTGGGACACCACTGGAAACCGTTTTCCATTTCACTGAGCCACCTTCCCCTGCATCCCATGAGATCTGAAATTTCTGGCCAGTCTGCCATGTGCCACGCAATATGGCACGTGTAACAAAGTCTGTTTCATTTGCCATTCTTCAAATGAAACGTTAAACCAAGTTTTCATTCACCTGTCAAGTCTACGTTAAGCAACCCGACGAGAATTTCCCCAAACGTTTTCCAGCTGGATATCTCCAGAACCTCTGGAGAAACAGCTAAAATTGCCAGTTCCGCTGTTTCATGGTTCCACTGCTTGTCCACTGAGGTTACAACAGCAGATCAGGCGGGCAATGGAAATTTAGGGCCTCCATTTTATTTTGAGGCAGAGCAGGGAATTCTGGTATTCTCACCATCATTTCAACCTCCACCATAAACAGAATCATTCATTGCTGATAGGATTTGTTATAACCCCAATGGAGATCAAGAAATAAGGACAATCCGATTCCCCCTGACCTCCACAGAATATGAACTTCCCAAGTAATGGGGGCCGGGCTTCCCCTAAACAAAGGAAGCCCTCTCTAGTATCAAACCCTTTGGGGATTGGCAATGTGAGTGTGTTATTAATAAACCTTGTTCATCGTTTTCTACCTGCTGTTTCATGTGTGTTGTGTTGGCGGATTCAACAGGATCTTACTGCATGCATTACAACAGTGATTGCACTTTGATTGTTTTCCAAATACTTTAGGATATTTCTAAGGCATTTTAACTCCTGTACAGTAGTATGTTTTGATTTCTATTCACTCAGCCAACTTTTCTTGTGCAAAGGCCTGCCTTTGCCAGCCCAAATTAACCATGAAGCCTTGTTTGTTCACATTATTTCCAAATTAATCAGCTATTATAATGCCATTTGGAGTATGCATAGTAAGGCATCCACACATGACATGTTGAGTGTATGTTCAAAGCTCAACACTGTGAGGTCCTCATAGAGCCTTCATAATTAACAAAAAAAAATCACGAATATTCTTGAAACTGCCCATTTCTCAGTCTTGACTCAGTGTCACTGTACTTCTTGCTGTCCCAGTTAAAGAGTTTTAGATTGTGGCCATAAGAGGGACTATCCCAACCTCATTCCTGACGGCTAGTAAATATCTCTACGATTATCATTGGTTATATATTGCAAGTTCGAGTTTGATCCTCAGTGAGAGACTGAAAGCAGAGATATAGAGTGAATGAAGGAGGTAACTAATAAATGAACTTAAAGAATGTGTGAATCAGGGGTGGTGCCTAGCCAATCTTATTGGGCAAGTATACACTTACCTTGTACAATCGTGTGTATATAGAACTCAGAATGGCTGTACTTGTGGTGTACCTGTGAAATTTGCTACCAGAAATATTGAAAGTTAAAAATTGACACATTTCTAACTTCTGGAACATTTGTTGGAATTATCTTGAAGTATTGCCCTCAGTAAGTTCAAATCAAGAACACCCTTATGAAATCAGCACCTTAGCATCAGGGATTACTTTCAGCGCAGCAAAGAATAACCAATTACAATACTTGTTTCACAACTGTGAATGTCTTAAGATTTTACTGACTTATCAACCAGGAATAATCAAGTTTCATATTGGCAACAAGGAATGATCTATTGCGACAGTTAAGCGACAGGATGCTGCCCAGTGTGATATAGATGGCATACACAAAGGGAAATGGCACCTTAGAAAATCATTGTTTTACCAGCAGGCATTTCATATTAACACGTCACCTCCTTAGCAAACACCTGATACAAGACCAGCTCGTTGAAGTTTGATGGGTAGCCATGGTGTTGCATTTATACATGTCAACATACATAAATTTCCTGTTGGAAATATTAACTTTCTCAGTATATAACTGAGTTTTCTATAAAGCGGTGCAGTTTCAAACACTTTTTTTTATTGTTTTAAAGTTACAGGTATATTAAGCAGTCCCATTGCTTGGTACAGAACTACAGACAAGCCTTGTTAATACAAACTAGATTTCTAAAGAGATTGATTTGTTTTGTGAAGGTGACCAGGGCTTCCTGCCTCATATTCACATTGAGACTATTTCTTGTTTGGTTTGATTTTCCATGCAATGATAAAATAAAGTCCTTGTGTACCAGCCTGTCCACACTTGGCATCACATCTACAGAGTTCATTTGAACAGTGTGTTTTCTGTGCCTATTTCCTGCTTATCTTCTGTGCAAGAATTCTGATTAATTGAAAATGAAACTGTGACAACTATAAGAGATTGTCTTATTGACCGACCTATTGGCATTTAATGGGTACCTATGATAGTTTTTAATTCATTTGTTAATAAATCATGTTGCAAATATTTCCATTAGCAATGAATAGGGCTGGTTCATGGGGAGCATAGGGAGAAGGAACATATGGCAGGAGTTTGCAGTAACAAAGCTTGTCTGATTTATGGCTGAGTAAATGGCAAGATATGAAAGACAGGCCCTCCCCTTACATTCTACTTTAGATTCTACCTATAGTTTCCATTCCTGTATGGGTGCCCTCTGGTTTGACATCACAGATTGCTGGGGTGGGGCGGGGTTGTTTCCCTTTTTTTTATATATATGAGGAGTGCACTACATTTGTTTTCCACCTTAATACTCACGCTGCTTTTTAACTATGGGTCTATATTAGTAATGATCACAATGTCCGCTTTTCGCGAGGCCATTTTTGGTCTGTTTGCTCTTCCAACAAACTCACTCTAGGTGCTTCTGGTTGAACTGCTTGAGCAATGCGTCCTGCCCACCATTTCCTGACCCCACTCTTGCTGGCTGGACTCTTGTAGACCTTGCCCCATTGTCTCAATCGGTAGGAAGCAGGAAGCAAGGGCTGCCAATAAGCAACATCCGCTGTACACTGAAAGTGTCAAGTAGATCGAGGATTCCAACATAACCTGATTGGGAAAACAGATCCTGTCAACTAATACGTAGTTCTTCACTCCCCTTTAAATAATGTTATTACAATTTAACAACGTTTTCTGGAAGGTGGTTTAATTATTTCTCCTTGGTCCTTATTTCCTCGTGGCAAAATCGTTTCTCTTTGGAACTCTCTTCCTGAAAAGGTTGTGGAAGCAGAGTCATATTTTTAAAGCGGGGTAGATAGATTCTTGGTAAGCAAGAATCTATCTATCTGTGTAGGTGAGATGCAGATTTGAGGTTCCTATCAGAGCAGCCATGATCTTATTAAATGGCGGAACAGGCTCTAGAGTTTAAATGGCTATACTCCTGCTCCTTGCTCAAATGTCTATATATATGTATGAAAGTTACATTCATCTAACACAAGTGCCAGGCAATTTCCAACAAGAGCGAGTCTAACCATCTCCAGGAAATTCAATGCCATTACCATCACTGAATTCCTCATTATCAACATCCAGAGGGTTACCATTGACCAGAAACTGAACTGGACCAACCATATAAATACTGCTGCCACAAGAGTAGGTGAGAGACTGAATTCTGCAGAGAGTAACCCACATTCCCGTGACAATATGATAACATTCTATTAGCTTTCCTAATTACCTGCTGCACCTGCTCACTAACCTTTTATGATTCATGCACTAGGACACCCATATCCCTTGGCATAGTTATAAATTGATAGCTATTTACAGCATGGAAACAGGGCCTTCGGCCCAGCTTGTCCATGCCGCCCAGTTTCTATCACTAAGCTAGTCCCACTTTCCCGCATTTGGCCTATAACCCTCTATGCCCACCCTGCCCATGTAACTGTCAAACTGCTTTTTAAAGAACAAAATTGTACCTGCTTCTACCACTGCCTCTGGCAGCCCGTTCCAGATGCTCATCACCCTCTGTGTGAAGAAATTTCCCCTCTGGTCTCTTTTGTATCTCTCCACTCTCACCTTAAACCTATGCCCTGTAGGTCTAGACACCTCGTAATTTTGGGAAATCTACTTCATCTATGCTCCTCATTATTTTATAGACCTCTATAAGATTACCACTAATCCATTACAGTTCGCCTACCGCTGCAACAGGTCCACAGCAGATGCCATCTCCATGGCCCTGCACTCTACCCTGGAACACCTAGATAACAAAAACACCTATGTCAGACTCCTATTTATCGACTACAGCTCAGCCTTCAACACCATCATTCCTACGAAACTCATCTCCAAACTCCATAGCCTTGGCCTCGGCTCCTCCCTCTGCGACTGGATCCTGACTTTCTAACCCACAGGCCACAATCAATAAAGATAGGCAACAACACCTCCTCCACGATCATCCTCAACACTGGTGCCCCACAAGGCTGTGTCCTCAGCCCCCTACTATACTCCTTATACACCTATGACTGTGTGGCCAAATTCCCCTCCAACTCAATTTTCAAATTTGCTGATGACACCACCGTAGTGGGTCGGATTTCAAACAATGACGAGACAGAGTACAGGAATGAGATAGAGCATCTGGTGAACTGGTGTGACGACAATTCTCTCTCCCTCAATGTCAACAAAACGAAGGAGATTGTCATCGACTTCAGGAAGCGTAGTGGAGAACATGCCCCTGACTACATCAATGGGAACTAAGTAGAAAGGGTCGAGAGCTTCAAGTTTTTAGGTGTACAGATCACCAACAGCCTGTCTTGGTTCCCCATGCCGACATTATAATTAAGAAAGCCCATCAACAACTCTACTTTCTCAGAAGACTGAGGAAATTTGGCATGTCAGCTACGACCCTCACCAACTTCTACAGATGCATCAGAGAAAGAATTATTTCTGGTTGTATCACAGCTTGGTCTGGAGCCTGCTCTGCCCAAGACTGCAGGAAACTACAAAAGATTGTGAATGTAGCCCAGTCCATCACGCAAACCAGCCTCCCATCCATTGACTCTATCTATAATTCCCGCTGCCTCAGAAAGGCAGCCAGCACAATTAAGGACCCCAGGCACCCCGGACATACTCTCTTCCACCATCTTCCGTCAGGAAAAGGATACCAAAGTTTGAGGTCACGTACCAACCGACTCAAGAACAGTTTCTTCCCTACTGCCATCAGACTTTTGAATGGACCTACCTCGTCTTAAGTTGATCTTTTCTCTACACCTTGCTATAACTGTAACATTATATTCTGCAGTCTCTCCTTCCTTCCCTGTGTACGGTATGCATTGTATGTACAGCATGCAAGAAACAATACTTTACACTGTATACTCATACATGTGACAATAATAATAAATCAAATCAAATCCTACGCTCCAGGGAAAGAAGTCCAAGTCCATCCAACCTCTCCTTATAACTCAGACCATCAAGTCCTGGTAGAATCCTCGTAAATCTCTTCTGCACTCTTTCTAGTTTAACAATCTCCTTTCTAGACTTCCGGTTGCGGCTATGCCTGGGTAGGTCGCACATTCGGCAGCTCCCGCCGGAAACGGACTTTTGGGCTCTTTTAAGGAGCCCCAGCGGCACTTGGTTGACGATTCCCGGTGTGGGAAGACGACAGTAAGGTCCCCCCAGCACTGTGTGGAGTGGACCTGGAGCAGCGCGGTCAAAAAAGGGGCATTAGAGAAGAGAGGAGAGCGGGTGCGAAAAAACAAGATGGCGGAGGGCGGAGACCAGGCAGCGTGGGCTCAGTGGTCGCGGGAGCAGCAAGAGTTTCTACGAAGCTGCTTTGCGGAATTGAAGGCGGAGATGTTGGCCTCTATGAAGGTGTCGATAGAAAGGCTGGTAGAGACCCAGAGGATGCAGGGGACAGCGATTAAAGAGGTGCAGCAGAAGGCCTCCGATAATGAGGACGAGATCCTGGGCCTGGCAAAGAGGTGGAGGCACACGAGGCGCTCCATAAAAAGTGGCAGGAGAAATTTGAGGATCTGGAGAACAGTTCGAGAAGGAAGAATTTGCGGATTCTGGGTCTCCCTGAAGGTACAGAGGGGTTGGATGCTGGGGCGTATGTAGCCACGATGCTGAGCACGCTGATAGGTGTGGGGGCCTTCCCGAGGCCCTTGGAGCTGGATGGGGCGCACAGAGTCCTGGCGAGGAGACCGAGGCCCAACGAGCCGCTGAGAGCTGTGGTGGTGACGTTTCACCGTTACACCGACAGGGAGTGCGTCTTGCGATGGGCGAAGAAGGAGCGGAGCAGCAGGTGGGAGAATGCTGAAATTCGCATTTACCAGGACTGGAGTGCAGAGCTGGCCAAGAAGAGGGCAGGATTCAATCGGGCCAAGGCGGTTCTCCACGGAAAGGGGGTGCAGTTTGGGCTGTTGCAGTCCACGTGACTGTCAGGACTGTCACCAGATGAGGCGTGGCCCTTTATCAAAAATGAGAAACTGGACTCAAATTAGTGGTCTGTACCATGTTTTGGGGGGATGTTGTGGAGTGGGAGAGGGTGATATTTGTGTTTCCTTCTGTTTTTTCTGTGTGGGCGCTGATCTGGGAGGGGTTGTTCCCCACGTTTAGTGGGGGTAGAAAGGGCCGAGAACCCTGGGCCTCTGGGGATGGGGGTGAGGTTGTAGGAGAATGGAGCTGTGCCACAGAGGGCGGGGTCAGCCCAGACTGGGAGCACAGGTTTTCTTTTCTAGCGGAAAGAGAGGGGGCGGGGCCAGACGCAGGGAGGCGGTATTGGTTTGGAGTCCACATTGGTTTGCTGGGGGTGTGGGGGGGGGGGGGACTTGGGTTTTAGGAGGGAATTCTGCGGGGATCGGTGGCAGAGGCGGGAGCGGCCGGGGTCAGCAGGAGTCAGCTGACTTACGGGAGTGCAATGGGGGGAGTAGGGGGGGGGGGGGGTCAAGCAATTGCCTGGCTGGGGTAGTGAGGGGTTGGGGGGGGTTGCTGCTGTATTGACTGAGGGGGTGCTGGAGATAATCGGGAGAGTTGGGGCAGGGAAACTCCGCCTGGGGGGCTGGAAAGAGTGGGAGACGTGTGCACGTGGCTGGCCCAAAAAAGGAGATGGCTAGTCGGCGGGGGGGGGGGGGGGGGGGGGGGGGGGCAGGTAGTCCCCCGATCCGGCTGATCATGTGGAACGTGAGAGGCCTTAATGGGCCGGTCAAGAGGACCCGGGTATTTGCTCACTTAAAGGGACTGAAGGCAGACATAGCCATGGTACAGGCGACGCACCTGAAAGTTACGGATCAGAACAGGCTGAGGAAGGGATGGATAGGGCAGGTCTTTCACTCCGGGTTGGACGCAAAGAACAGGGAGGTAGCAATCTTGGTGAGCAAGCGGGTGACTTTCGAGGCGGTGGGCATTGTGGCAGATAAAGGGGGCCGTTACGTGATGGTGAGTGGGAGGCTGCACGGGGCCCGGTTGGTGAATGTATATGCCCCAAATTGATGCTAAGTCGGATCCTGGATTTGGAGGTGGGGAACCTAATTATGGGGGGGGGGGGGATTTCAACACGGTACTGGACCCGGCAATGGATCGGTCTAGGTCAAGGTCGGGTAAGAGGCCGGCTGCGGCCAAGGTCCTGAGGGGGGTTTATGGATCAGATGGGGGGGAGTGGATCCGTGGAGGTTTGCTAGGCCAAGGGCGAGGGAGTTCTCCTTCTATTCCCATGTGCACAAGGCCTATTCACGGATAGACTTTTTTGTGGTGAATAGGGCACTGTTCCCGAGAGTAGAGGGCATGGAGCACTTGGCCATCGCGATTTCAGATCACGCCCTGCAATGGGTGGAGCTGGAGTTGGGAGAATAGAGGGGCCAGCGCCTGTTGTGGTGCTTGGGCGTGGGATTATTGGCGGATGAGGAGGTCTGTGGGGGGATCCGGGGGTGTATACAGAGGTATATGGAGGCCAATGACAATGGGGAGGTCTCGGTGAGTGTGGTCTGGGAGGCGCTGAAGGCGGGGGTCAGAGGGGAGCTGATCTCCATTAGGGCTCACAGAGAGAAGAGGGAGAGGAGGGAGAGGAATAGATTGGTAGGAGAGATACTTAGGGTGGATAGGAGATATACGGGATCCCCCGAGGAGGGGCTGTTGAAGGAGCGCCGGAGTCTCCAAACGGAGTTTGACTTGTTGACGACGGGGAAAGCTGAGGCCCAGTGGGGCAAGGTACAAGGAGCAGCGTATGAATATGGGGAGAAGGCGAGTCGGATGCTGGCGCATCAGCTGCGAAAGGAGGCAGCGGCTAGGGAAATTGGGGGCATCAGGGACAAGGGAGGGAATACGGTGCGGAGTCCAGTCAGAATAAATGAGGTCTTTTATTTCATTTATTTCATTTATTTCATTCATTTCATTTCATGAGAACTTGTACAAATCAGTACCCCTGGATGGGGGGGGGGGGGGGGGGGGGGGGGAGATGGGGGGGGGGGGGGGGATGCGGCGGTTCCTGGATCAATTGAGGTTTCCGAGGGTGGAGATGGAGTAGGTAGAGGGCTTGGGGGCCCCGATTGGGATGGAGGAGCTGGTTAATGGGCAAGGGTGGGTAAGGCCCCGGGACCGGATGGGTTACCGATTGAATTTGATAGGAAGTTTTCGGAACTGTTGGCTCCGTTGCTGTTGAGAACTTTTAACGAGGCGAGAGAAAAAGGAATTCTTCCCCCGAGATGTCGAGAGCTCTGATCTTATTCTGAAGCGGGACAAAGACTCGCTGCAGTGTGGCTCGTATAGGCCGATTTCACTCCTCAATGTGGATGCCAAGCTGTTGGCGAAGGTCCTGGCCACTAGGATTGAGGATTATGTCCCGGGAGTGATACATGAGAATCAGACGTGGTTTGTGAAGGGCAGGCTGTTGAATGCAAATGTGCGGAGGCTTCTGAATGTGATTATGATGCCCTCGGAGGGGGGGGGGGGGGGGGGGGGGATGCAGAGGTGGCGGCGGCTAAGGATGCGGAGAAGGCCTTTGACCGGGTGGAGTGGGAGTACCTGTGGGAGGTGCTGGGTAGGTTTTGGTTTGGGGAGGGGTTCATAGGGTGGGTTAAATTGTTATACCAGGCCCCGGTGGCGAGTGTATCGATGAACCGGTTGAGGTCAGAGTACTTTAGACTGTACCGTGGAACGAGGCAGGGATGCCCTCTGTCCCCCCTGCTGTTTGCTTTGGCGATCGAGCCATTGGCCATGGCGCTGAGGGAGTCTAGAGGCTGGAGGGGTTTGGTTCGGTGGGGGGGGCACTGCGTCTCACTATATGTGGATGATCTGCTTTTATATATTACAGACCCGGTAGAGGGGATGGGGGAGGTTATGCAGACCCTCAGGGAGTTTGGAGACTTCTCGGGGTATAAGCTTAATGTTGGGAAGAGTGAGCTCTTTGTGGTGCATGCACGGGGCCAGGAAGAGAGGTTGGAGGAGCTGCCGCTCGAGATGGTGGAGAGGAGTTTTCGGTACATATGTGCTACCACTCTCCCTAGCGGGCAGGGTGCAGTCTGTCAAGGTGACGGTCCTCCCTAGGTTCTTGTTCATGTCTCAGTGCCTGCCCATCCTCATCCCTGAAGCCTTTTTCAAGCGAGTGAGCAAGAGTATCATGGGATTTGTGTGGGCCAATAAGACCCTGAGGGTTAAGAGACTGTTCTTGGAGCGCAGTCGGGAGGATGGGGGGCTGGCGCTGCCGAATCTGTGGAGCTACTACTGGGCAGTAAACGTGTCGATGATTCGGAAGTGGATGATGGAGGGAGAGGGGGGGCATGGAAAAGGCTAGAGGCGGCGTTTTGTGTAGGTACTCGCCTGGGGGCACTGGTGATGGCACCATTGCCGTTTCCGCCGATGCGGTATACCACGAGCCCGGTGGTGACGGCGACGCTGAGGATTTGGGGGCAATGGAGGCAGCATAGGGGGGAGACGGGGGCCTCAGTTTGGTCCCCGATACGGAATAACCATAGGTTTGCCCCGGGCAGGGTAGATGGTGGGTTCTGAAGCTGGCACCGGGTGGGAATTAGAAGGCTGGGGGATCTATTAATTGACGGGACTTTTGCCAGTTTGAGGGCACTGGAGGAGAAATTCGGGTTACCCCCAGGAAATGCCTTCAGGTACATGCAGGTTCAGGCGTTTGTTAGGAAGCAGGTAGGAGAATTTCCATTGTTGCCTGCCCGAAGGATACACGACAGGGTGATTTCGGGTGTGTGGGTCGGAGAGGGTAAGATCTCGGAGATATACCAGGAGCTGCAGGAGGCGGAGGAGGCCTCAGTGGAGGAGCTGAAGGGCAAATGGGAGGAGGAGCTGGGTGAGGAGCTGGATGAGGGCCTGTGGGCAGACGCCCTGGGCAGGGTCAATTCCTCCTCATCTTGCGCCAGGCTCAGCCTGATCCAGTTTAAAATGTTACACAGGGCGAATATGACAGGGGCAAGGATGAGTACGTTTTTTGGGGTGGCGGACAGATGTGTGAGGTGTTCGGGAAGCCCAGCTAACCACACCCATATGTTCTGGGCGTGCCTGGCACTTGCGGAGTTCTGGAAGGGCTTTTCAAAGGTCATGTCCAAGGTCTTGGATACTCGGGTAAAACCGAGTTGGAGGATAGCGTTATTTGGGGTATTGGAGGATCCGGGAGTGCAGGAGTCGAAAGAGGCCGGAGTTCTGGCCTTTGCCTCCTTGGTAGCCCGGAGAAGGCTCTTGTTATTGTGGAGGGACGCAAAGCCCCCAAGTATGGAGGCTTGGATCAATGACATGGCGGGGTTTCTCAGGTTGGAGAGGATAAAGTTTGCCTTGTGAGGGTCCTTGCAGGGGTTCTCCAGGCGGTGGCAACCGTTCCTTGACTTTCTCGCGGAACTTTAGGTGGAGGTCAACAGCAGCAGCAACTCAGGGAGGGGGGGGGGGGGGCGGGGGGGGGGGGGGGGGGGCTGATTTCTTTCCCTTTTTGAAAGGGGCGCTTGCCCTATTTTGTTTGAGTTGGGTGTTAATTTGTTTAAACTGTTTATCATTTAGAGGGTTAAGTTGTTCTGTTTGGTTGGCACGTTGCCCTTTTCTCTTTGTATTATTTTCCTTTTCGGAGTGTTCTGTAAAACTTTTTGAAAAAATACATTTAAAAACACAATATCCTTTCTATAATAGGGTGACTAGAACTGAGTATTCCATGTGTGGTCGTACCAATGTGTTGTAGAACTTCAACAAGACATCCCAACTCCTGCATTCAATATTCTGACCAATAAAACCTAGCATGCTGAATGCCTTCTTCACCACCCTGCCCACCTGCGACTCCACCTTCAAGGAGCCGTGAACCTGTACCCCTAGATCTTTGTTCTGTAACTCTCCCCAACTCCCTACCATTAACTGAGTAGGTCTTGCGCTGATTTGATCGACCAAAATGCATCACCTCACATTTATCCAAATTAAACTCCATCTGCCATTCAACGGCCCAACTGGTCAAGATCCTGTTGCAATCTTATATAACCTTTTTCACTATCCACTATGCCGCCAATCTTGGTGTCATCTGTAAACTTACTAACCATGCCTCCTACATTCCCATCCGAATCATTTATAAATATAACAAGTAACAGTGGACCCAGCACCGATCCCTGAGACACACCTCAGAACTCTGCAATCTCTCACAATTTGGATAATATGCTTCTCCTTTGTCCTTCCTGACAAAACAGATAATTTCATATTTTCCAGATCTTTGCCCACTCATTTAACCTATCTCTCTTTTTGTAGCCTCCTTATGTCCTCTTCACAACTTACTTTCCTACCTATCTTTCTGTCATAATTAAATTTGCCAACCATCCCTTCATCCAAGTCATTTATCTGCTATGCTCACTCCCGGCAGTAGCTCATGGCCATCTGACATTGGTTCCTACTCATTAACTGTTGTTCAATTCAAGCCAATTGTATATCCAATTTTCCAGCTCTCCCTGGATTTCATGGGATCTAACCTTGCAGAGCAGCCTACCATGTGGAACTTTATCAACGGCCTTGCTGAAGTCCATATAATCTATGTCTACCTCCCTTTCCCCAATGACCTTCCTGGTCACTTCATCAAAGAACTCTAACAAATGTATTTGTAAAAAAAATTTAGAATACCCAATTATTATTTTTCCAATGAAGGGGCAATTTAGCGTGGCCAATCTACCTAACCTGCACATCTTTGGGTTGTGGGGGTGAAACCCACGCAGACGTGGGGAGAATGTGCAAACTCCACATGGACAGTGACCCAGGGCTGGGATTCGAACTCAGGTCCTCAGCGCAACTCTAACAAATTTATAAGGCATGATCTCCCATGCACAAAGCCATGCAGACTACTCCTAATCAAACCCTGTCTTTCCAAATGCCTGTATATCTCTCTCTCAGAATCCTCTCTAATAACTTACCCACCACAGAATTATAGAATTTACAGTGCAGAAGGAGGTCATTTGGCCCATCGAGTCTGCATGCCCCTTGGAAAGAGCACCCTACCTAAGCCCCTACCTCCACCCTATCCCCTCACCTCCACCCTATCCCTGTAACCCCACCTAACCGTTTTTTTTTTGGACACTCAGGGCAGTTTGGCATAGCCAATCCACCTCACCTGTCCACCTTTGGACTGTGGGAGGAAACCGGAGCACCTGGAGGAAATCCACGCAGACACAGGGAGAATGTGCAGACTCCGCAGACAGTGACCCAAGTCGGGAATCGAACCTGGCACCCTGGAGTTGTGAAGCAACTGTGCTAACCACTGTACTACCATGTTGCCCGGTAACAGGTGTTAGGCTTACCGGTCTATAATTCCCAGGTTTTTCTTTGCAGCCCTTTTTAAATGAGGGCACGACATTTGCTACCCTACAGTCTTCTGGTACCTCACCCGTGGCTAACAACGATGCAAATATCTCAGCCAGGGCTCCCACAGTTTCTTCTCTGGCCTCACACAGTGTTCTTGGATATACCTGCTCAGGGCCAGGAGATTTATCCACCTTCATACATTTTATTACGTCCATCGCCTCCTCTACTGTAATGGGAACTGTCCCCAATATATCACCACTAACCTTCCCAGGTTCCCAAGTCTTCATGTTTTTCTCTATGGTCAACACAAGAGGAGAAACATTCAATGAGAACCTCGCATATCTCCTGGGGTTCCCTTGAGGGGTCCTATTCTTTCTCTAGTTATTCTTTTTCCTTTAATAAACTTAAAGATTCATTTTGGATTCACCTTAATCCTCTCAGCCAAGCTACCTAATGCCCCCTTTTTGCCCTCCTAATTTCCTTCTTGCATTTACTCCTGTATCCCCTGTACACCTCCAGGAAATCCCTTGATTCCATTCGCTTGTATCTGAGCCATGCCTCCTTTTTCCTGGGCAAAACCTCAATATGTTTTGTCAGCCAGGATTCCCTACACCTGCCGGGCTTGCCCTTCACCCTAACAGGAACATATAGACCCTGAACTCGAGCTATTTCACTTTTAAAGGCCTCCCACTTGCAAGAGGTCCCTTTGCTCTCAAACAAGCTACTCCAATCAACCCTTACAAGCTCCTGTCTAATTCCATCAAAATGTGTCTTGCCCCAATTTGCACCTGAGGACCAGTTTTGTCCCTTTCCATAACTATTTAAAAATTAATAGAACTATGGTCACTGATCCCAAAGTGATCCCTCACCAACACCTCAGTCACTATCCCTGCCCTATTTCCCAAGAGTAGATCAAGTTTTGCCCTTTCCCGAGTAGGACCCTCCACATACTGCCAAAGGAAACTTTCCTGAAGACACTTAACAATTTCCATCCCATCTAAGCTCTGAACACTATGGCAGTCCCAGACTATGTTAGGAAAATTAAAATCCCTACTATGACAACCCTGTTACTCCTGCAACTCTCCCCAATCTCCCTGCAAATTTGTTCTTCTAATTCCCGTTGACTATTTGGGGGCCTACAGGACAACTCCAATAAGGTCACCATCCCCTTCTTATTTCTTTTCCACCCACAAAGCCTTGCTGGATGATCCCTCGGTTATTTCATCTCTGATTACTGCTGTGATGCTCCCCTCACTCCGAAATACCCTCCTCTCTTTCCTCCACCACTATCCCACCTAAAGCACCTGTACCCTGGAACATTAACCTGCCAGTCCTGTCCCTCCATTAGCCATGTTTCAGTTATGGCTATAATATCCCAGTCCAACGTACCTATCCATGCCCTGCGTCCATCAGCCTTACCCGTCAGCCCTCTTGCATCGAAATAGAAGCAATTTAATCCAACAGGTTTTCCCCACTCCCTACAGTGCTCCTGCCTAGCATGTCTATTCAGTTTGCTGTTGCTGAGTACTGCATCTCCTTTCAGCCCCTCATTTTCTTCCCTGTTGCTGAGGATTCCATCCCCTGCAGATTTAGTTTGAACCCTACCTTGTAGAACTAGCAACCCCCCCCCCAAAAGGATATTGGTCTCCCTCCCATTCAGAGACAACCCATCCCTCTTAAACAGGTCACCTCTGTCCAGGAAAGATCCCAATGATCTAAAAATCTGAATCCTTGCCACCTGCACCAATTCTTTAGCCACGCATTCATCTGCCATATTCTCCTGTTCTTACCCCCAGTAGCACGTGGCACTGGAAGTAATTCAGAGATTACCACCCTCGAGGTCCTGCTTCTTAACCTTTTTCCTAGCTCTCTATAAGCACTCCTCATGACCTCATCCCTATTTATATTGGCTTCATTTGTGCCAACATGCAGAATTGTCAATTTTTGCAGGAAAACAAACATATTATCCAAAGGGGGGAGATTGCAGAGCTCTGACATGCAGGGGCATCTGGGTGTCTTAGTGCATGAATCACAATATGCAGGTAGAGCAAGTAATTAGGAAAGCAAATACAACATTATCAGTTATTATGAGGGGAGTTGAATGTAGAAGTAGGTAAGTTATGCTTCAGTTATATGGGGCATTGGTGAGACCACATCAGGAGTATTGGTCTCCATTTTTAAAGAAGGATGTAAATATGTTGGAAGCCGTTCAGATAAGGGTTTACTAAACAAATACATGGATTGGGTGGGTTGCCTTGTGAGAAGAGGTTGAACAGACTAAGCTTCTATCCACTCGAGTTTAGAAGAGTAAGAGGTGACTCGACGGGAATCTTTAAGATCCTGAGGGGGTCTTGACAGGTAGGATACGGAGAGGATGTTTTCACTTGTCGGATAATCTAGACCTAGGGGCCATTGTTCAAAATAAGGGATCATCCATGTAAGGACAGAGATGAGGGAATTTCTTTCCTCTCAGAGGGCAGCTGGTCTTTGGAACTCTTTTCCTCAAGGAGAAGCAGAGTCTTTGAACATTAAGGTAGAAGAATAGGCAGCACGGTAGCATGGTGGTTAGCATAAATGCTTCACAGCTCCAGGGTCCCAGGTTCGATTCCTGGCTGGGTCACTGTCTGTGTGAAGTCTGCACGTCCTCCCCGTGTGTGCGTGGGTTTCCTCCGGGTGCTCCGGTTTCCTCCCACAGTCCAAAGATGTGCAGGTGAGGTGGATTGGCCATGATAAATTGCCCTTAGTGTCCTAAAGAATAAGGTTAATGGGGGGGTTGTTGGGTTAAGGGTATGGGGTGAATATGTGGGTTTGAGTGGGGTGATCATTGCTCGGCACAACATCGAGGGCCGAAGGTCCTGTTCTGTGCTGTACTGTTCTAAATTCTTGATAAACAATAGGGGACGGGGGTGGATGAAAGGTTTTCAGGTGTAGGCTGAAATGTGGAGTTGACGTTCTAATCAGATCAGCCGTGATCTTGTTGAAGGGCGGAGCAGGCTTGAAGGGCCGAGTGGCTCACTTCTGCTCCCGATTTGTATGTTCATGGAGGGAAGACGATGGGGCCACTTAACCCCTCCTTCCCCTCCATTTTAGGGACCTCACCGCCTCCCAGCTTGCCCTGACAGGACTAGACAATTCAGCCCACCGAGCGCACTGCGGATAGATTTAATTATGACCTATTGAAAAAGGAAGGGCTTGTTTTCATCATACCTGTGCAATGAAAGGGGTGATGAGAGCTCCCACTCGTGCCATCCCACTGCACGTTCCCAATCCCAATGCACGGGTGGCAGTTGGGTAAACCTGGAAGAAAGAAAGAAAGATAGAGAGAAAGAAAGTGAGGGATGACGTTTGGTGTTGTCCGAACACAATTTTGTATTGCTACTTTACTACTCAGTCGCTGCAAAAGTAAAAACAAAAGAATGGATCACAACCGAGAGAGAGAACAGGACAAAAGAGGAGGGGATTAGAGTGGTGAAGCCAAAACCATGGTTGACGAGAAGGATTTTGAGAAATCTCAGGTAAAAGGGAGGTGGCAAGGTGAAGAGAACTGGGTCAGAGGCTGCAGATGGGAGTAGGGTGGCTGAATCTCCTGCCTCTAATGATGGAGTGCCAGTTGCGAAGAACAAAGAGAAGATCAATGTTGGAGAAGCAGATTTAGCATGTGGGGATTTAAGGCAAGTCTCAGAGTGGTTAGCACTGCTGCCTCACAGCGCCAGGGACCCAGGTTTAGTTCGGGCCTCGGGTCACTGTGTGGAGTTTGCACGTTCTCCCCATATCTGCGTGGGTTTCCTCCGGGTGCTCCCCTTTCCTCCCACAGTCCAAAGATGTGCTGGGTAGGTGGATTGGCCACGCTAAATTGCCCCTTAGTGTAGGTTAGGTTATTGGGATGGGGTGGGCTTGGGTGGAATGCTGTTTCAGGGGGTCGATGCAGACACGATGGGCCGAATGGCTCCTTCTACACTGTAGGGATTCTATGATCATTAAAGGACAGTGGACTGAGGCAATGGAGGGACTTGAAAGTGAGAACATGAATGTTGTTATCAACTCACTAGGGCATGGAGAAGATGGACGGTGGGAATGCTGGACACCATGCAGGTGCAAATGAAAGTTGCAGCTTCTTGGATGAGTTGAAGCAGGTAAATGTGCGAGTTGGGTGAGGATGGGGACATTTAATAAATCAATGGGCAAGTAGAACCCTGAGGTGTTAATGCTATGGACAAGTGAGAGACTGAGATAGAGGTAGTAAATGATGCAGAAGCGAAACAGGGCAGGCATGGTAGAGTGAGTGTGGAGGACAAAACTGAACTTTGGTTACAAAATCATTTTACACCGACACCACTGTGTCATGATTTACGGATTTACTGATAAACTTAGTCAGTTACAGCTTCAGGCCTCAGTACAGGGGGCTTCAAAATATGACAACATTTCAGGTTTTACATAATTGGTTTAAAAACAAAGGAGGCAGGAAAAAGGACTCTAAAACGCACACTGGTTCTGATATGACAAAAGTATACCTTTATGGTCACATAATTATTTGTCACATTTGAGTTCATAAAATAATTATAATTAATATCCACAGTGTGGCCCTTTCTCCTGACCTCTGACAGTCACATGATCCACTTAAATGCTTCAATCACTAAATAAGTCATTTATATAGCGATTTCAAAACAATAATAAATGTAAAAGTATTACTTCTTTTAAAATGTCTTCCTTTAAAATAATTCTAAATAACTGATAAATTGAGAAACACACATGATGCAGTCATACTCCATGATACAGTTGCCTTCAGAAGGTTTTGTGCAAGACTGAGTTGCAGCTGGTAATTTCACCAGCATGGGTCCACGTGCAGATTTACGCGGCCATCGCAAGTTGGATGTCCATAAAATGCAATGCCAATATGAATTAGCCCACTCCTGGCGGGCATGGGAGGCTTACAGACAACGTGAGTCAGTGGAGGGCCTTCACCTGAGTGATTTGTGCACCAGGGCAATTTTCAAAGGTGCACTCATTCGCCGCCAACATCAGTGCCCATTATTGGATTCTGGCTGAAGCTATTGGTGGTATCTTCCTGTCTTCCTTAAAAAGGCCAAGTCAGGGCTTGTGGAGCTGATCACTTTGAAATGACACCCGTAGACTGGTGGAATTTCTTTACACGAATATTGGGGCTGGTTTAGCACAATGGGCTAAATAGCTGGCTTGTAAAGCAGACCACGGCCAGCAGCGCGGGTTCAATTCAAGTACCAGCCTCCCCGAACAGGCGCCTGAATGTGGCGACTAGGGGCTTTTCCACAGTAACTACATTTGAAGCCTACTTGTGACAATAAGGGATTTTCATTTCATATCACGGCCAGTCTTTATCAACTTGTGCATAGCGGCGCTCTGCACTGGCCAGGGCACGTCGGCCAGGGCACGTAAACTATCGGCCGCTCCGTCCGATCGCCCCACTGGTGGGACAACACTGCCCCAATGCCATGTGGAGAGGCTTCAACAAATAGGAGTCCGAAACAGTTTGGATGATAACAATTACCGCTTCATTCTGGCAAATGCTTCCACCCACGGCACTTTCCATGCCCATTTCTAGTTATTTAATAGCACATGCAGGCACGCCAACAGGTTAGCCAGGCTTGGGATTAACTTCCCGTAATAACTGACTTCCATTCCATCGCGTTCTCAGGTGTCAGGGCTCCCTTGGTAGTCCAAACATTTTCTTCCATTAGGTGCAACCCGTCCTTATTGACATGGTATCCAAGTTGTGACCTCTTTCGCCTGGAAGGTGCACTTGCCCCCTTCAGGCCGACATGCACATTGGTGAACCGTCGGAGGACCTCTTCCAGTTTGTCCAGGTGTTCCTTCTCGGTGGCTCCTGTAATGAGCACATTGTCCAGGTAGACAGCCACCCTGGGAAGCCATTGGAGGATAATTCCCATTACCCCCTGGAAAATTGCACACACTGACAACACCCCGGCCGGAAGCCAGGTGTACTCGTACAACCTCCTGTGGGTGTTGATGGTGACATATTTTTGTGACCCCGCGCCGAAATCCAACTGAATGTACACATGGCTCATATCAATCTTCATAAAAGGGTAACCTTTTACAGGACCTTGCGTACAGGTCTTCTACTCGTGGCATGGGGTACCAGTCCAAGCGGGAGACCCTGTTTACTGTATCTTATATTCGCCACACAGGCGGAAGGACCTGCTCAGCTTCAGCACGGGAACCCCTGGCGCTGCCCACTCTGCAAACTGAATCAGGCTTTCGCGTCAGCTCAATTCTTCATCCACTTTCGTAAGCAGGCCAGGCCCTGCAATATTTTGGCTGGGTCTTCGGGTCAACGTAAATGTTTGCTGTGGCCAATTCTATTTTTCACAGGCCCTCCTGGAAAACCTCCGGATACTTTCCGAGGACTTCACGCAGACCACCAGTACCCATCCAGAAAATCTGTTGCCAGTGCAGACAGAGTCTTTGGAACCAATCACAGCCCAGGAGGCTGCGCCCGGGTCCTTGCTCCACTATTAGTGGTAACCATAGTCACTGTGGTACTAATGATGGTCAATGGTTCTCTGGTGTATGTTTCCAGCAGGGCCTTGGTATCCTTCAAGCCCAGGTGCAGAATTCCCATGCGGAGCCTATGGAAAGTCTGTTGTCCGATAATAGAAACAGCAGTCCCCCCTGTCCATTTCCATGTCCAAGGGATGACCGTTAACTTGAAACTTTATTCTAATTGGGGCTACTTTAGGGGCCGTGATAAAGTTTAACTGCTTCGGTCTTCTTCCTCACACGAGTCAATGTGTAAAACCCTGGCTCGGGGGGGGGCTTGTGTCACCTGGCCAGGGCGACTTGTTCGCTGTCGATTCTGGTAGCCTTGGTTTCTGCAAATTCATGTGCAGCACTGTTGTGGGAACTTCCTATCGCCCTCTGGGGAGATATCCCATTGGACGGTGGTGGACCTTCGCCAACGGGTCTGTCCGTGATGCTGTTTTAGTGGTGACCGGGTTAAGTGAGCCCTATCCTTGGGGGGCGCCGCCCTTCAGAATGGGGTCCGGCCAATGCTGTGTACGTTCGAACACCTTTTCGCATTCTGACAGAAGATTGACCGCTCTATGGCCCTTTTCAGGTCCAAGGCTTGATCCGCTAAAGGCTTCCTTTGAATCGCCATATTGTGAATGTCACACAATCTGTTAACATTCCAGGGAGGGACAGGCCAAGTCACAATGTTCAGCTAACTTGCGAAGGTGGATCAGAAATTCCAAAACTGGTTCCTCAGGGGTCCATCCGCCTGTTTGGAACCTGAACCTCTGCATGATTACCGATGGCTTCGGGCCATAATGATTCACGACATGCTCCACAATCCAGGGCCGCCGGGTTGGTCACGACCTTGCAGGCAATCAGGAGTATTGCGTTCTGTCAGTCGTCTCCAGCAATACCACTTGACTGGGTGACATACCACATCCGTTTGGTATACTGGACCCAGTTTTCCGAGACTATGTCAAAAACCCCTCTAGCCTTCCGAAAAGCAGAATGTTCAAATATCCACTGTCCTCACTCCCATGCTGGGGTATTCCAGTGTGGTCAGGACATCCAGAATCACAGCCGCTGTTCTCCTTGTTATCAGTATAAAGGTTCAGGAGGCACGAGAAGGTAAGTTAAACAGGATTTTAATAAACCAACACAAAGTAAAGGCCGCAACGCAGCTTACATCAGACTACCAATCATACCAGTCCCAGTCCCGGCAGGCTTTGATCTGAGGAAGGATGTTCTTGCTATGGAGGGAGTGCAGTGAAGGTTTACCAAGCTGATTCCTAGGGTGGCGGGACTGTCATATGAGGAGAGACTAACTCAGTTAGGATTATATTCATTGGAGTTTAGAAGAGAGAGAGAGGGGGTCTCATAGAAATGTATAAAATTCTAACAGAATTAGACAGGGATTTTTTCAGAAAGGTGGCCAATGAATTGACCCAAAAGGCTGTGCTCTGCCCGGTAACAGTTGGTGATTGGATCTGATCCCACTGGAATGCTTTTCAGAGTCCAAGGTTTGAGTTTGGATTCAGTTTACATTCTGGCAGTGTAGAGGCATGAGCCTACAATAACCCTCACCGGAAAGCTCCTGTGAGCAATGAAACTCTCTCCAGAAACTCTGCTGAAAGGTGTGAGTACTACATTCCTGAAACCACAGGAAATGTGACTGAATCAACCTGCAGGAAAGTCATCATGGGCTGTAGACATAGACACGGATCTACCTTTTCTCCAGCGAGGGTGAGTGTTAATTTCTGAAACCACAGATACCTGAATGAACCCTCAGCAAAAGCCTTGAGTTGAGGTCCGGAATTGAAGCAAAACGGCTGAAAATAAAACACAACCTGAAGCAAAGACTCTTATCCTTTGACTTTCATCCTTTTATTTTTTCCCCCCTCTGTGTTTGTCTGTCTTGTGTGTGGGTAGAGGATGGGGGAGCAGTTAAAGTGGGAGTCAGGAGTTAAATGATAGTTAACCAGTTGTATTTACTGCATATCTTAATATAGTTTGTTTTATAAATAAACAGTAATTGTGCTTAAACTTACATACCTGGTGACTGTAATTATTGGACAGCCAAGGACCAAAGACTTTGGGTATTTTTATAAGAATCATTGGTTAATTCACTTGTGTTGCGATTCCGGGCCATGTGGGGCTGGAATTGAACACGCACTAGCCCAGGGTGTCATAACAGGAAGCAATGACAAGGTGGCTCACCACATAAGGGGCTGGTTTAGCACACTGGGCTAAATTGCTGGCTTTTAAAGCAGACCAAGGCAGGCCAGCAGCACAGTTCAATTCCCGTACCAGCCTCCCCGAACAGGCGCCGGAATGTGGCGACTAGGGGCTTTTCACAGTAACTTCATTGAAGCCTACGCGTGACAATAAGCGATTTTCATTTCATTTTTCATTTTCAAGGGGGACTTTTTTGGGTTTGGCAGAACTCATTGCTAAATTTCACCTGTTTCCTGCCAGCCATGTAAAACATTATGGAAGCAGTGGATCTGGCAATGCTTCATACTTGTCGGAAGAACTATAAATGAACCCATCCAGTTTATGGCTGAGAAAGTAAGTAGGCCTGTTTGAGACAACTTGAGACAAGCAGGATTACAAAGGAGATACAGGGAGAGAAGCTGGCATTCCGAAGGAGGAATTGGAGGGATTAGATTTGTGCACGTTAGAACTTTGGAATTATTTGTTAGTTCAGTTCTACAAAACCAGCCAAATCCATTTTGTGTATTGGAAATTATAAACTTCATAACTCATAGAATCCCTATAGTGCAGAAGGAGGCCATTCGGCCCATCGAGTCTGCACCGACTCTTTGAAGACCACCCTTCCTATGTCCAATTCCCCTTCCTATTCCTGCAACCTCACCCTATTTAGCATGGCCAATCCACCTAACCCGCACATCTTTGGACTGTGGGAGGAAACTGGAGCACCCGGAGGAAACCCACACAGACATGGGGAGAAAGTGGAAACTCCACACAGTCACCCGAGGTCGGAATCAAACCCGGGTCCCCGGTGCTGTGAGGCAGCAGTGCTAACCACTGTGCCACCGTGCTGTTCATCATTTAAGGACATCATCAGTGACTTTGTTGCCCATAAATTCCCCAAAAGTGGCAACACAGGTGGCCAAGGTGATTAACAAGGCATATGGCATGTTTGCCTTCATCAGCCGGGGTACTGGGGAGAGGAGTTGGGAAATCATGTTGCTGCTGTATAAACTCTTGGCTAGGCCACATTTGGAGTATTGCGTGCAGTTCTGGTCACCACATTATCAGAAGGACGTGGAAGAATGGTTCAGCAGAATGTTGCCTGGTCTCGAGACTTTTGGCTATGAGGAGAGGTTGAATAAACTAGGATTCTTTGCATTGGATAGGAGGCTGAAGGGAAGGGGGTCTGTTCCTGTGCTGTACGTTTCTTTGTTCCTTGTTCTTAAATCAGGGGAAAACGTTTTAAATTTTGTGCAGCATGTATTGTTGTTTCAATGTATTAAATGCTAATCTGTGTAATTGCATGATTTAATTTCGATTAAAAGTTCTCATACATGCTAATGAAGAAATTGGTAAGTATTTCATAATACAAGTAGGCTTAAAGCTTTGTACTTACTTACATGCATTGACTCATTGTACCTCACCTATATACATAACGAAATATAAAGCTTTAGAATTTCTATTTTCTTTGTCCTTTCTGTTTGAATGATCCACTTTTTATTGGTAAGGCAATGAGGCCTCTTGAGCTTGACATGGCTTAGGGCCTCAATGTGTCAAAGTCTGGCCCTATCACATAGCCTAAGATTCGTGTAGCTCATCCCTACTCTCTTCCATCCTATCCCTCCCTCTGACACATTGCAAATTGTTTGAAGGAATCTGAATTCAACTTTTGGTTTCGGAATCGTAATTCAAACTTTGATTGCCCTTCTCAGCTGAGGAATGTTTTCAAAGAGCTGTCAACCTAATCGTGTCAATTCCAACTTGTCCACTGTACCCAGCTCTCCCAGCTTCTTTATTTATATCTTGTACCATTTCTACGCACCCTCAGGATGTGGGCATCATTGGTAAGGTTACATTTATTGTCCGCCCCCAGTTGCCCTGAGGGGGTGGCATTGGGCTACTGTATTGGCTTCATACAACTGAGTGGCTTGCTGGTCCACATCAGAGGGCAGTGAAGCGCCAAGTTTACGTGGCACTAAAATCAAACACAGTCCTGACAGATCCCAGGTTTGCTTCTGTGAAAGGCCATCAGCGGAGCAGTTGCATTTTTCTGACAATCCGACTACTTCACTAACACTTTTACCAAATATTAGAAAAGCTGAATTCAAACTCTGAAGCTGCCATTGTCATTTCCTGGAGTAACATGACCACGTCGCTATTGCACACATGAGAAATGGACAGCTTAACTCTAGAATCCTGGCATGGGATGGTTTAGCTCACAGGGCTAAATCGCTAGCTTTGAAAGCAGACCAAGCAGGCCAGCAGCACGGTTCGATTCCCGTACCAGCCTCCCCGGACAGGTGCCGGAATGTGGCGACTAGGGGCTTTTCACAGTAACTTCATTGAAGCCTACTCGTGACAATAAGCGATTTTCATTTCATTTCATTTTTCATACATTGTCCTTACCTCAGGAGTATAAACATATGCGGCCTGAAAACCACCCGATATGAAAGCTCTGGCAATGAAGAGGAATGCTGTGAGGGCCAGCCTGTGGAAAGGAACCAATTAAATAGTTATCCCCACCAGATTATGAGAGAACTGATCTGAATTAGAAACAACACAACACACAATTATTCCTCTATTCATTCTGACTAAGATTTCTTTTTAAATGTAGACCTGCAGCCACGCGATACCTAACAGCATCACCGGATCTTAGCAACAATTCAGAGGAAGGGTGGCCCGATGGCACACTGGTTAGCACTGCTGCCTCACAGCGCCATGGACCCAGGCTCGATTCCAGCCTTGGGTGACTTTCTGTGCGGAGTTCTGTGTGTTCTCCCCGTGTCTGCGTGGGTTTCCTCCGGGTGCTCCGGTTTCCTCACAGAGTCCAAAGCTGTGCAGGTTAGGTGGATTGGCCATGGTCAAGGCAAGGGGTGGCCGGGATAAGGCAGGGGAGTGGGCCTAGGTAGAGTGCTCTTTCAGAGGATGAGTGCAGCCTCAATGGGCCGAATGGCCTCCTGCCACACATTAGGGATTCTATGGGTGGTCCTCAATTCAGGTCAGTGTAAGGAATATCGGAACCCCAAATGTTGGGTAGCCCAGAGTACATTAAATTCAGTATTGTCCCCTTTAAAAAAGGACTAATTATTTTTCTGACCTTAGAGGGAACTAAAATAGCCTTAGAATGGACATATTCAGGGGAGCCCTTGTAGGGCGGCATGGTAGCACAGTGGTTAATACTGTTGCTTCACAGTGCCAGGGTCCCAGGTTCGACTCCCGCTTGGGTTACTGTGCGGAGTCTGTACATTCTCCCCCCGTCTGCGTGGGTTTCCTCCGGATGCTCCGGTTTCCTCCCACAAGGCCCAAAAACCGTGCTTGTTGGGTGAATTGGACATTCTCAATTCTCCCTCTGCGTACCCGAACTGGCACCGGAGTGTGGCGACTGGGGAATTTTCACAGTAACTTCATTGCAGTGTTAATGTAAGCCTACTTGTGACAATAAAGATTATATTTTTTTAAAGTCTGAATAACAGATTGGGAGTTACATGATGTAAAAGCTCTACCTTGGTAAAACTATGTATCATGTAGTTTATTGTTAGCAATAATGTGGGAAATCTGAGAGTGTTTATAGAACAAATTAAAGGGTTGGACTCTCCGCCACCGGGATGTTCCACTTTGCCGACAGCCTGGGGGTTTCCTGATGGCGTGGGGCTGCCCCACAATAGGAAACTCCATTGACCAGCCAGCGAAATGGAGCATCCCGCCGGCGTAATGAACCAGAAATCTGGCTCTGCGGGGCAGAGGATCCAGCCCGGGAAGTTAAAAAGAGAATCATAGAATCATACCTTCCAACACATATGAAGAGCAGCAGAGCAAAAAGGGAAAACATAAGGAATGACACCGCCATCGTCTTCCTGCGCCCAATCCGATCAATGATCCACAATGTCACTAAAATACCTGCAGAAAAATCAACATGTTTCCGTGAATGATGAACCCAGATGTTGTGACCCAGGCGGCATGAGCCATTTCTCTCTGCGCAATTTCAGCTGTACAACCGTGGGACATCCCAGCAGAGTTCACTCATGTCCGCACCCAGTGTTAGTGCACGCTCAAACACTTTGCTACAAGGGGCAGTCTACTTGGGATTGGGAGGAGGAACTTTGCTGTGTCTGGTTTCACACCGGTAGCATTCTCAACTCTTGGTTGTTCATTCAAGGCTCTCACTCCAGAAGGTGCATTTGAACATATGAATTAGGAGTAGAAGCAGGCCACTCAGCCTCTGAAGCCATTCAATATGAACATGGTTAATCTGGCCGGTTTAGCTCAGTGGGTTAGACAGCTGGTTTGTAATGCAGAACAAGGCCAGCAGCACGGTTCAATTCGTACCGGCAAGGTTATTCATGAAGGCCCCACCTTCTCAACCTTACCCCTCGCCTAAGGTGATCCTCAGGTAAAATCACCACCGGGCAGCTCTCTCCCTCAAAGGGGACAAAGGGGTCACCTGAGGAAGGAGCAGTGCTCCAAAAGCTCGTGTTTGAAACCAGCGCCGGCCCTAGGGTTGCTGGCGCCCCGGGCAAGCTGAACTTCAGCGCCCTTCGGGGGGGGGCGGAGCCGGGGGGCGGAGCCGGGGGGGGCGGAGCCGGGGGGGGGGGGCCGAGGAGGGGGGGGGCCGAGGGGCGGGGGGCGGGTCGGGCCGAGGCGGCGGGCGGGGCCAAGGCGGCGGGCAGGGCCGGACGGAGGGGGGGGCCGCCCTGGAGGAGGGCGGCCACCGCGCATGCGCTGGTTGGCACCGGCCCAACTGCGCATGCACGGGACCCGAGTCTTTGGCGCCCCCTAGCACATGGCGCCCCGGGCGACTGCCCGAGTTGCCGGTACCTTGGGCCGGCCCTGTTTGAAACAAACCTGCTGGACTTTAACCTGGTGTTGTAAGACTTCTTACTGTCCTCAAAGGGGAAAGCACCCTATGGTTTATCTGGGACTATGACGACTCTAATCTGATTTTAAACTCAACTTCACATTCCTGCTGAGTACCCCTGATGACAATTCATGCACTAGGGCTCCCAGGTCATTCTACATCAAAGGGATCTATATATCCCGTTGGATGCAAGTTGATACAAACATGGAAAAGACATATTGGACAAATATTCCGTGGGAACAAAATAATACCTTTGCTACGGAATATGAGGATGACAAAAGTTGTCTCTGCAATTATTCTGTGCTGGGTCATATAAATTATGAGGCTAATATCCTTGGGTTCTCACCCAATTTTCTTCCCCCTCCCACCACCAAATAATAAATCCATTAAGTTCCCCGCAGCATGAATGTAGATTAGAACACCTCCCAAGTTGTTACCTGGAAACTCTGACAAAGTGGTCCAGAGAAGATCTGTGTAATCTGTAACATTCAGGTATTTACATTCCAGCGTACACCTTCCCTCAAGTTTCTTGCGACCCGTCGACACTGAAAAATCATTCATGAAAATTATCTTCAGTCCAAGTACACATGCCAAGTGATTATCATTCACAGACTATGATTCTTTTGTCAATTTTCTCCTGAAGAGACTGATGTGCTATATTCAAAAGAAAAGTGTTGATGGCTTTATATAGTCGTGAGAGCAATCTTCCTCCAAGATTTGTAATCGAAGAACAGGAGAATATGTAAGTGTGAGATCAATACAGAAATGATGCAGGGGGAGGGAGGAATAAATATAATGGTTCATTTGGAACTGGGGGAAATTTCAAAGGGGCGATGGCAATTTCAAAAAGGCAAAAAGATAACAACAGAGGAAAAGATTTGAGCCAAGAGCTGAGAGAAGAATTGCTGATCAAATTACATGCTATAATTTGTCTAAATAAAACGTACCTAAAGGGTTAACATCTAAAGTGAAATGCAGTAGTATTTAAGATTACTTTTAAGTCTGTTCCTGGCAGCACTCCCCATTAAAACTCATCACAAGTCTAAGATATTGCCTATTCGAATGGATTGTTCCACAGCAGAGAGTCATGATTTTAATAGTTACTGTTTGTACCTTGATTGAGATTCCCACAGAATATATCAATGGAACAGCCATTGAGAATGGGCGAGCAACAAATATGGATGACAATTCACTCCAAGAAAGTATTTTGTTTGGGGTTAAGACCTATATTGTTATTTATCCAGACTTCCTTCCTTAATATTGACTTCGGTCCATTAGAACAGTTTTCAGAACTACAGTCAACGTGACCCAACAAGATTTACCCTCTCCTCCCCCATCACCATACTGGTAAAATAAGGAGATGTACTTACTGCTACACACATCACCTGCCTGGAAAAGCTCTGTGGTTAATAGAACCAGTCCATAATAGGAGAAAGCATTGGAAAACCTGAAAACAGATGCAGAGACCAATCACTCAGCAATGTAACTTTCCCTTCTCCAGATTACGAACCCTTTCCAGAGATGTTTCCTCCTTTAACATTAGCTAAGATTATTCCAGGAAACAGGATTGAACTATATTTATCAAACTGATATATTCTTTTGGACTTTTGACTTCTTTTGACTTCCCAAAATTTGTGCCTTTTTAATCAGTATTGTACTTATTCTGTATTTCCCCATCATCCCTTAAAAACTCAACAAGTGCGTTACTTCATTCTTTAGTGGCTACAGTAAGGAACAAAAACAGAAAATACTGGACAGTCTCAGCAGGTCTGACAGCATCTGTGGAGAGAAAAGGGAGCTGATGTTTTGAGTTTGAATGACTCTGTCAAATCAGATGGAGCTTTGACAAAGAATCATCCAGACTCAAAACGATTGCTCCCTTCTCTCTCCACAGATGCTGTCAGACCCGCTGAGATTGTCCAGTATTTTCTCTTTTTGTTTCGTATTCCAGCATCTGCAGTAATTTGATTTTGGCTACAATAAGGAAGCAATCAGGGAAGAAAATATTTTTTACATCCAAATTATCAACTGATAGAAAAAGCCAAGAAATGCCAACGTGAGGACAGGATGAATCAATATCACAGCACCATGAGAAATTCTACTCAAGACTAAAAGAGGTGAAGGATAGTATGCAGCATGTTATTTTCCAAACTTTGGCACATGCAACCGGATCAAATCCCTTCTGGTTATGTGTAGCCTATTTAAATGGGCTCGACTCTGACACAAATTGGTAGCAGAATAGGATAAGCGAGTGAATATTTTTCTTTATTTGCAGTACAGTTTGCAGATTAGCTGACACGCCATCAGAATACCTCGCAACAAACCAATTACTGTGGATAGAAAGACAATGTTGGAAAAGTGGTGTAATTACTCCAGCACAAAGAGTTAGTAACTGTTGGGAATGATTGGTCACGGTGCTCCCTATCCATCCCTACCCTGAAACGATACTAGGCTTGCTTCAGCTTCTCGTCCTGGTTTATTATTCATGTCCTGTCTTCATTAGTGCAAACAGATGACAAATGTAGTTGGAGAAGATGGTGTGAGAATGGGAATACTTGGAGGATTGAGAGTTCAAAAAAACTAAGGGCGGGCGATCTGAGTGACAAAAATTCATTGATTGTTAACAAAGTTTCCAAAGGTAGCTCGGACCACGCATTTTATTTCAAAGAAACTCTGAATTGCATTAATTTGAGATTAGAAAGCAGGCTTACCATATGAACCATAAAAGGATGGTGGTCTTTCGAAACTGTGGTGTGAAGAGGTCCCTAATGTGACCACGGTCATCCTGTCTCAAACAAATATTTGCCAAGTTTAGTTCAGTGCAGGATGAGGAAAAAGTTGAATCTATTTCACAATCACCCAGCAACTACAATCAACATTTGGGTGCTATGGGGTGGGATTCTCCCGTACCCGGCGGGGCGGGGGGTCCCGGCAGGACGGAGTGGCGTGAACAACTCCGACGTCGACCCCCCCCCAAAGTTGCGGAATCCTCCGCACCTTCAGGGGCTAGGCTGGCGCCGCAGTGGTTTGGGCCCCGCCGGCTGGCATGGAAGGCCTTTGGCGCCACGCCAGCCGGGGCCGAAGGGACTCCGCCGGCCGGCGCCAGTCCGCGCATGCGCGGGACCGTCAGCGGCTGCTGACGTCATCCCCGCGCATGCGCGGGGGGGGTTCACCTACACGTCGGCCATCGCGGAGGCTGACAGGGCCGACGCGCAGGAAAAGAGTGCCCCCACGGCACAGGCTCGCCCACGGATCGGTGGGGGCACCCTTCGGGGCCAGATCGCCCGCGCCCCCCCCCCCCCCCAGGACCCCGGAGCCTGCCCACGCCGCCAGGTCCCGCCGCTAAGGGACCTAATCTGATCTATGCCAGCGGCGGGACTTCGGCATATCGCGTGCCGGAGATTTGAGGGGGGCCGCTGTGAGCGGCCGCCGACCAGCGTGGCACGATTTCAGCCCCCGCCGAATCTCCGGTGCCGGAGAATTCGGTTGACGGCAGGGACGGGATTCACGCCGCCCTCCCCGGCAATTCTCCGACCCGGTGGGGGGTCGGAGAATCCCGCCCATGGAGTCCGTTAATTCCTGAAAGTATTATATTTAAATATAGCGGCAACCCATTGATTTTCCAAATACTGCAGATGCTGGAATTCTGAAATAAAATCAGTAAATGGTGGAAACACTCCAGTAGAGCAGGCACTATCTGTCGAGAGAAACAGAGCTGATGGGCAGAATTTCATTCCCCTCTTCCCCCATCCCCGCTGGTGTGTCTTCTGGCAGCAAAGGCAGCTGGCCATTGGCCGCAAACGAGATCTTACTGGATCTACCGGTCCCACCAATGTCTCTGGCGTTTTGCACGGTTCGCCCCTCCTGCAGCCAGGAAACCTGCAGCGGGGGTGGGGCCATCTTCAAGGGGACCAGAAAATCCCACCAGCGGCAAAGGCTGGCAAATCTCACTCGCTGTCTCATGTTGACGATCATGGGATTGATAACAGGACTGCATATTTTTAAACAACGTCCATACTTAAGCCCTTTGGTAACAACTTAGAGAGCAGCATTACAAAACTCTTATTTCACAGTACTGTGACAAGCACTGGCAACCAAACGGAATTCTTAATAAAATGGCTGTTCATCACGTGTGACTTGGAGATTGAGCTTTGGCAAGCTAGTTGGTCGCAAAGAACATCAAAGCACAGTGAAATTCTGACCTTACCTGTCATCTGTGTGTCATATATTTCTGCAGGAGTCATTGGATTAGTGATCAGGAGAAGGGACACTGATTGACATCACCTTGTCTTTGTCTACAGACAAAAAGGTCAACCATACTACCCCACGGGTGTTCAACAAATCTATCAGGATTCAATTCGGGATCAACCTGATTTGGAGTGGTTGGTATCGCACTGGACTGGGCAGGTTTACCCATTATGCCATGTGTTCTTTTTTTTCTATTTCTTATCTCTTTTCCCCCTCTTCATTTCCACAAGTCAAAGTACATTTCCTGGCTGAGATGGCAGATTGGCAAAACACTCATAAACTGGCTGCCCTTTCCAATTCCAAGCTGACTTCCATGTTGTGCTGAACCGTGTGGCGGGTGAATCAACTCTGAGTATTTTCCTTCTGTTCACCTTGGCTCCCAATGGAGTAATTACCCTATAATGGCCTAGCTGTGAAATACTCAAATAAAAGAAAAATACTGCGGATGCTGGAAGTCTGTAGAAGGATCATTTAGGTCCGAAACATTGGGCGGAATTCTCCGACCCCCTGCAGTGTCGGAGAATCGCCCGGGGCCGGCGTAAATCCCGCCCCCGCGTGGCCGGAATTCTCCGTCACCCTGGAATCGGCGGGAGCGGGAATCGCGCCGCGCCGATCGGCGTGCCCCCCGCGCCGATCGGCGGGCCCCCTGCGGCGATTCTAGGGCCCGTGATGGGCCAAAGTCCCGCCGCTGACAGGCCAATTCTGCCGACGTGATGTCAACCACCTCTGGTGGCGGCGGGACTGGCGGCGCGAGCGGGCCCCCGAGGTCCTGGGGGGGGGTGATCGGACCCTGGAGGGTGCCCCCACGGTGGCCTGGCCCGCGACCGGGGCCCACCGATCGGCGGGCGGGCCTGTGCCGTGGGGGCATTCGTTTTCTTCCGCCGCCGCCACGGCCTCCACTATGGCGGAGGCGGAAGAGACTGAGTGGTGACGTCAGCGGCCGCTGACGCACCGGCGCATGCGCGAACCGGCGAAGGCCTTTCGGCCAGCCCCGACGCCATGGCGCCAGTTTTGGCACCAGTCGGCGTGGCGCCAACCACTCCGGTGCGGGCCTAGCACCTTTGGGGAGGCCCGACGGCGGAGTGGTTGGCACCACTCCGCTACGCCGGGACCCCCCGCCCCGCCGGGTAGGGGGGAATCCCGCCCATTAACTCTGTTTCTCTCCCCACAGATGCTGCCAGACCTGCTGAGTTTATCCAGCATTTACTGTTTTTATTTCAGCTGTGAAACCCCTAGGGAAGAAACTATATGGTTAAACAGTGCATGAGTTCACCACTGGAGTGCAACATTGCTGGGATTAATTGATGTAGAAGAAAATACAAACAAAGGCTTTGGAGGTACAAATATGTTTCAGGGACATCCAGGTGCACATCTAAAGAACAAATGGATCAAAGGGAATAATGAGAATGTGGACAGGTAGGATTGAGTGTTAGCAAAAGGGATGTTCTTGTTGTACCTAACACCCTTTACCTGTTATTAAAAATTCTTGTTATCCATTAAACAAATAATATTTTAAATAAATATTAACCTTACCTGTCTGGCAACTATCAATTTTCCAAGTGGCATCGGAGCCCCATTTTCTGTAGCAATGCGCTTTAATGTGGCGATGGCTTTTTCTTGGTTCCCAGACAGTACGTCATAACGTGCACTTTCTGGAAGCCACTATAAAAGAGAAATAAGACCATTTGATTAACTTAATTTTGACGGATAGTGATGATGCAGTAAGGGTTGGTCAAGCCTCCCCCTGTAATCTGATCAGGTGACTTAAAACAGTCTATTATGAAACCGTAATTGGACTTAGATGATCCAACTTCCCAATATACAGAAATCCAGTTGATTAAATTATTTCCCAGTTATTTAGCTATATAGAATTTCAATGGATCAAATCAATTTCCATTCTGTTCTATTACAAAGCAATAGGTTTACTGAGGAATCCATGATATTCTATGGTGTCTGGTAGTTTGAGCCCTGCTTCTTGAGATCATTTCCTTTGGCAATGGCTGGTTTAGCGCACTGGGCTAAATCGCTGGCTTTTAAAGCAGACCAAGCAGGCCAGCAGCACGGTTCGATTCCCGTACCAGCCTCCCCGGACAGGCGCCGGAATGTGGCGACTAGGGGCTTTTCACAGTAACTTCATTGAAGCCTACTCGTGACAATAAGCGATTTTCATTTCATTTCATTTCATTTTCATTTCAATGATCCATATCAGGGTTACCATGCCGCGAGTTGTTGACAATTGTTCAATGAGGTAACAGAGGGTTGACAGGAGGATTTAAATTTGAGTCCACTTTAGTTAGTCTGTGTTCTGTTGGTACAGTCATTAGGCTGTATTCTCTACATTTATTCTCCCCCTCTCACATCATAACATTATAGGGGGAAGGAACAGCAGCGGGGAAAGAAAGAGAGACAGACAGATGGCTGGAGGAAAGAAAAACACCAAGGCGAAGGGACAGCGAGACGCAAGCAGCAGCAGCAGCAGCGAGGGTAAGGTGCATGAGCGGTGGACGCGCAGCCAGGCGGCCCCACAAGATGGGACGGAGGCACAGGCGGGCCTGAAGGGGAAAACAATGGCCGACCAACCAGCGGAGCGTGAGCAGGACGCAGAGACCAGCATAAAGGAGGCGCTCTGGTCGGAGCTCCAAGCAATGATGAAGGAGACGACGCACAAAATGCAGCAGACCATCGAAGGCCTGGAAAGGCGCAGAAGAAAACGATCCTGGAGTTGGAGAGGGCCACCTCGGACCAGAGCGACAGGGTGATAGCCCGAGAAGCCGAGGTCAAAAGGTTAGTAACGGCCCAGCGGAGCCTAAGAGGGAAAGTGGAGGACCAGGAAAATAGGTCTAGACGGCAGAACATTAAAATAGTGGGTCTGCCAGAGGGGATAGAGGGCAGAGACCCAACAGGCTACATCACCCAAATGATGGGCAAGCTAGTGGGAAAGGAGGTATTCCCAAACCCACCGGAAATGGACAGGTCACTCCAACCCAAGCCCAAAGCCGAGGACCAGTCCAGAGCAATTGTTGCGAAGCTGCAGCGGTTCCAAGACCGGGAGAGAATCCAAAAGTGGGCCCGGCAAACGAAACAGAGCACGTGGGAAAGGAAAACCATAAGGGTGTATCAGGACATTGGGGCGGACCTGGCCAAAAAGGGGACTGAATTCAACAAGGCAAAATCAGCACTGCACAAAAGCAAGGTACAATTTGGGATGGTATTCCCGGCCAAACACTGGGTAACATTTGAGGGGAGAGAGCTGTATTTTAACACCCCAGCGCCGGCTGATGATTTCGTTAGAGCGAACGAGCTGGGGGAGGAGCACACGCAACCGCAATGAAAGACATGGGGACAGAAAAGGAAGGGAAAACCAGAACAAAGAGCGGAGGACAGACCCTGTCCTGGGAGGGAGAGCATCTGGCACTAGGAGGGGAGTGTGGGTAGAAGGGGGGGAGAATTCAGAGGGGAGACAAAGGGACAGGGACTGGGGGGGGGGGGGGGGGGGGGGGGAGAGGAGTCTGGGGGAAAACGCAGAACAAAAGAGAAGCAAAGAGAAGGGTGAGATAGTGAAGCAGTACAGACATAGGCCTCGGCAGGCATGGATCAGGGCGAGGAACCAAGAGGACGCCGCAAACAGCCACTCGAGAGGGCATCAGGGCGGAGGGAGACCCCGGAGCGCAGAGGCGCACCCGTGTGGTGTACACACAGCTGGTGGCCACATTGGGTGCCCCTTGGGCAAAGGGAAACCCCTGAGCGCTGAGAGCGGTGACCTTGGCCATTTTGGATGGCTCCCTAACAAAGGGAAACCCCGGAGTGTAGGGGCGCGTCCACCAGGTAAGTATGGGTGATCCCACAGGACCGGGGGGTCAGAAACCCCCCACCAGGATTGTTACCTGGAATGTAAGGGGACTCAACGGCCCGGTGAAAAGATCCAGATGTTCGCCCACCTAAGAAGCCTAAACACCGACATAATCTACCTACAAGAGACGCACACGAGGGAGATGGACCGACTACTGGTAAGGAAGGGGTGGGTGGGACAGACAAACCACTCATGCTACGGGACGAGGTCTAGGGTGGTGGCGATATTAATTAGCAAAAGGATGAGGTTTATGGGAACCAAGACAGTTACGGACCCAGGGGGACGATACGTCATGGTCAGCGGTGTCCTGGAAGAGGCACCGATCATACTGGTAAATGTGTACGCTCCCAACTGGGACGACTCAGAATTCATAAACAAGACCATGGCGGAAATCCCCGACCTTGACACACACCAACTGTTTATGGGGGGGCGACTTTAACTGCGTGCTGGACCCACTGACAGACCAATCAAACCCCAGAACGGGGAAAACGTCTGGCATGGCTAGGGAGCTAGGGGCCTTCATGGAACAGATGGGGACGGTGGACCCATGGAGGTTTCTGCACCCGGGAGAAAAAGAGTTCTCGTTCTTCTCGCAGGTGCACAAGGTATACACCCATATCGACTTCTTTGCAGTGGGGAAATCGGTGCTTCCAGGGATCACGGGAACGGACTACTCCACGATCGTTATCTCCGACCACGCTCCACATTATATGGATGTGAAGTTGGAGCCAGGCCGGGCCTAGCGCCCCACATGGAGGCTGGACACGGACCTCCTGGCCGACAAGGCTTTCTGCCAAAAAATATCACAGGCCATAGGCGACTACGTTAGTAACATCCAAAACAGGGAGGTCTCACCCTCCACGTTCTGGGAGGCACTGAAGGCCGTGATTAGAGGAGAGATCATAGCCTACAAGGCAAGTAGAGACGGGGAAGAGAGGGGGGGCCAGGCAACAGCTAGTGGACTCCATTCCGGGTCAATAGAAAGTACTCCGAGGCCCCGACCATGGAGCTGCTGGTGGAGAGGAAAAAGCTGCAAATGGACTTTAACCTGCTGTCCACTCGGAAAGCAGTGTACCAACTCCGCCAGACACAGGGGACCTTCTACGAACACAGAGACAAGGCTGGCCGTCTATTGGCTCACCAGCTGAGAAAGTAGGCAGCCACGAGGGAAATAGCGCAGGTTAAGGACAGCAGAGGCAGACTGGTAACAGAATGAAAGGAGGTCGAGCCCCCCGAAGGGGATGCGGGAATGAAACAGTGCCTAGACAAACTGGAACTGCCAGTGGTGGGGGAAGACAGAAGGGGGGAGCTGGAAGCACCAACAGACCTGGGAGAAATCATGGAGAGCATCAGCTCCATGCAGGCGGGGAAGGCACCGGGACCCAATGGGTTCCTGGCAGAAAATTTGCACCAGTCCTGGCCCCACACCCAAGGGACATGTTCGCAGACTCATTGGCAAGGGGCACCCTGCCCCCCACGTTAGCACAGGCCACAATCTCACTGATAACCAAAAAAGATAAAAACCTGATGGAATGTGGATCATACAGACCCATTTCACTGCTGAACGTGGAAGCAAAAATACTCGCAAAGATCCTGGCCAAAAGGCTGGAGGGCTGTGTACCAGAGGTGGTCGCAGAGGACCAAACGGGCTTCATCAAGAGTAGGCAGCTCACAGCGAACATCAGGCGGCTGCTGAACGTAATAATGACCACCCCCACCCCCGGGGAGAGAACACCAGAGGTGATCGTCTCCCTGGAAGCAGAAAAGGCTTTCGACAGAGTCGAATAGAAATACCTCCTCAAGGTACTGGAACGGTTTGGGCTAGGAGTGGGATTCACCGCCTGGGCGAGGCTCCTGTACAACGCTCCCAAAGCGAGTGTCCGAACTAACACCACCAGCTCTGAATACTTCCAGCTGCAGAGAGGAACAAGACGGGGCTGCCCCCTGTCCCCACTTTTGTTTGCGCTAGCGATCGAACCCCTGGCGATAGCCCTGCGGGACACGAAAAGCTGGAAGGGAATCTGGAGAGGAGAGAGAGAGCACAGGGTCACTGTATGCAGATGACCTGTTCCTCTATGTCTCAAAGCCACAGGAGGGACTGAAGGCAATACTGCAAATATTGAAAGAGTTTGGAACCTTCTCTGGCTAACCTGGGCAAAAGCGAGGCATTCCCAGTGAACCCAAATGGGGGACGGAGAGAGCTGGAGGGGCTCCCGTTCAAAACAGCCCAGAACAGATTCCGTTACCGGGGGTTCCAGAGAGCCAGAGACTGGACACAGAGCCACAAGTGGAACCTGACCAGCCTGGTGGAGGAAGTAAGAAGAGATCTTCAAAGCTGGGGCTGACTCCCACTCTCCCTGGCGGGTAGAGTGCAGACGATCAAGATCAACGTACTGCCAAGGTTCCTCTTCCTGTTTAGATCCATTCCGATATTCATCCCCAAGGCCTTTTCCAAAACGTAGACAGTCTAATCATGCCGTTTGTGTGTGTGTGTGTGTTTGGGGGGGGGGGGGGGGGGGGGGGGGGGGTGGTAAGCCTCGCTCTACCGAACCTACAATGCTACCACTGGGCAGCAACGGCAGACAAAGTGAGGGGATGGGTACAAGAACCCAACGCAGATTGGGTACAAATGGAGGAGGCATCCTGTAAAGGAACAACCCTCCGGGCCCTGACCACAGCAGCACTCCCATCCTCCTCAACAAGGACCTAGTGCTATGTAATGAACCAGACTTTATAAAAGATCTTAAAGTAACGGAACACTTTGGAAGCAGCGATAATAATATGGTTGAGTTCAGTCTGCAGTTTGAAAGAGAGAAGGCAAAATTGGATGTAATGGTGTTACAGTTAAATAAAGGTAATTACGAGGGCATGAGAGAGGAACTGGCGAAAATCGACTGGAAGCAGACCCTAGTGGGGAAGACAGTAGAGCAAAAATGGCAGGAGTTTGTATGCATAATTGAGGACACTGTACAGAGGTTCATCCCCAAGAAAAGAAAGATTATCCGGGGAGGGATTAGACAGCCATGGCTGACAAAGGAGGTCAGGAAATGTATCAAAGAAAAAGAGAGATCCTATAAAGTGGCCAAAAGCACTGGGAAATCAGAAGATTGGGAAGGCTACAAAAACAAACAGAGGTTAACAAAGAGACAAATAAGGAAGGAGAGGATCAAATATGAAGGCAGGCTAGCCAGTAATATAAGAAATGATAGTAAAAGTTTCTTTCAATACATAAGAAACAAACGACAGGCCAAAGTAGACATTGGGCCAATTCAAACTGATTCTGGAAGGCTAGTGATGGGAGACGAGGAAATGGCTGGAGAACTTAATAAGTACTTTGCGTCTGTCTTCACAGTGGAAGACATGAGTAATATCCCAAAAATTATAAAGGGTCAGGGGGCTGAGTTGAGTATGGTTGCCATTACAAAAGAGATGGTGCTAAAAAAGCTAAAAGGTCTTAAAATTGACAAATCTCCTGGCCCCGATGGGCTACATCCTAGAGTTCTGAGGGAGGTGGCTGAAGAAATAGTGGAAGCGTTGGTTGAGATCTTTCAAAAATCACTGGAGTCAGGGAAAGTCCCGGACGATTGGAAGATCGCTGTTGTAACCCCCTTGTTCAAGAAAGGATCAAGACAAAAGATGGAAAATTATAGGCCAATTAGCCTAACATCGGTTGTTGGTAAAATTCTAGAATCGATCGTTAAGGATGAGATTTCTAAATTCTTGGAAGAGCAGGGTCGGATTAGAACAAGTCAACATGGATTTAGTAAGGGGAGGTCGTGCCTGACGAACCTGTTAGAATTCTTTGAGGAGGTGACAAGTAGGTTAGACCAGGGAAACCCAGTGGATGTGGTCTATCTGGATTTCCAAAAGGCCTTTGATAAGGTGCCACACAGGAGACTGCTGAGTAAGGTGAGGGCCCATGGTGTTAGAGGTGAGCTACTGGCATGGGTTGAGGATTGGCTGTCTGACAGAAGGCAGAGAGTTGGGATAAAAGGTTCTTTTTCGGAATGGCAGCCGGTGACCAGCGGTGTCCCACAGGGTTCAGTGTTGGGGCCGCAGCTGTTCACCATATATATTAATGATCTGGATGAAGGGACTGGGGGCATTCTAGCGAAGTTTGCCGATGATACGAAGTTAGGTGGTCAGGCAGGTAGTGCTGAGGAAGTGGGGAGGCTGCAGAAGGATCTAGACAGTTTGGGAGAGTGGTGCAGGAAATGGCTGATGCAATTCAACGTGAGAAAATGTGAGGTCTTGCACTTTGGAAAAAAGAATCCAAGCATAGACTACTTTCTAAACGGTGAGAAAATTCATAATGCCAAAGTACAAAGGGATCTGGGAGTGCTAGTCGAGGATTCCCTAAAGGTAAACATGCAGGTTGAATCCGTGATTAAGAAAGCGAATGCAATGTTGTCATTTATCTCAAGAGGGTTGAAATATAAAAGCAGCGATGTGCTACTGAGCCTTTATAAGGCTCTGGTTAGGCCCCATTTGGAGTACTGTGTCCAGTTTTGGGCCCCACATCTCAGGAAGGACATACTGGCACTGGAGCGTGTCCAGCGGAGATTCACACGGATGATCCCTGGAATGGCGGGTCTAACATATGAGGAACGGCTGAGGATCCTGGGATTGTATTCATTGGAGTTTAGAAGGTTAAGGGGAGATCTAATAGAAACTTACAAGATAATACATGGCTTAGAAAGGGTGGACGCAAAGAAACTGTTTCCGTTAGGCGAGGAGACGAGGACCTGTGGCCACAGCCTTAGAATTAGAGGGGGTAAATTCAGAACAGAAATGCGGAGACATTTCTTCAGCCAGAGAGTGGTGGGCCTGTGGAATTCATTGCCGCGGAGTGCAGTGGAGGCTGGGACGCTAAATGGCTTCAAGGCAGAGATAGATAAATTCTTGATGTCGCGAGGAATTAAGGGCTACGGGGAGAATGCTGGTAGGTGGAGTTGAAATGCCCATCAGCCATGATTGAATGGCGGAGTGGACTCGATGGACCGAATGGCCTTACTTCCACTCCTATGTCTTATGGTCTTATGGTCTTAAGGTACACAATGAGCCCAGTAGTAGCGGCCACGCTGAGATCGTGGTGGACTTCGGGATAACCAAAATGTTCCTTATGGCACCCACCTGCGGCAATCACAGATTTCCCCCAGCCATGCTAGATACCACCTTCAAAGGATGGAGGCTGGATGGGGGCACACTGACGGTCGAGGACTTCTCCGTAGGGTGCAGACTGGCGACACTGGACGAACTGACAAGGAAGTGGAAACTAGCAAGAGGAAAGGATTTGATACACCTCCAAATAAAGCACTTCCTCCGCTAAGAGACAGTAGGGTACCCCGGGGCCCCAGAAACCACACTAGAGGACCTGATAGGCACAAGCAGCGAGAAGGGGGGGCTATGTGGGAAAATATACGGACAGCTACTGGACAGAGCCTGAACACCACTGGACAAGACCAGACAAAAATGGGAGGACGAACTGAGGACAGAGGTAGAATGGGGACTCTGGAGCGAAGCACTGAGCAGGGTGAGTTCCACCTCCTCCTGCGCAAGGCTAAGCCTAATGCAGCTCAACGTGGTGCACAGATCGCACCGACCAGAACCCGAAGGAGCAGGTTCTTCTTGGAGGTGGAGGACAAATGTGAATGGTGCCAGAGGGGCCCGGCAACCACACCCACATGTTTTGGGCTTGCCCCAAGCTTGCGGGGTTCTGTACAACCTTCTCCGAGGCAATGTCCAAGGTTGTGGGGGTGAGGGTTAAGCCATGCCCAATAGTGGCAATCTTCGGGGTATCGGAGCAGCCAGAGTTACACATGGGGAAGGGGGCCAATGCCCTTGCTTTCGCTTCCCTAATCGCACGCCGGAGAATTCTGCTCGACTGGCGATCGGCAGCACCACCCAAAGCTGCAGACTGGCTCGCTGACCTCTCGGAATTTCTCCACCTGGAGAAGATTAAGTGCGCCATCCGAGGGTCTGAGGAAGGCCTCCGGGATACTTGGGGGCTGTTCGTCGGCCTGTTCCAAAAACTGTTCGAAGCCAGCAGCGAGGAGGAAGCCAGGGGAAAAAAAGAGATGAAGAACCAAAGGACTGTGCAACCCAGGGAGGGGGAGGGGGAGGAAAATGGGGAACCTTAAGAAAAGAAGAAGGGTGCTGAAACCAATGGGGGGGAGGGGGGGGGGGGAGGAAGAGGGGCTATCATAGACCGATCCAGAGGGCAGCAAAATGTACATATAGTTAGTCAAATGAAGGACAAAACAAACCCCTCTGTAAAATAAAGCAAATTAGCGCGGGCAAGAAAAATATAACATATATAATTAACAACTGTTTATAAATATGGGAAAAGCCAATAAAAAGATTTTTTTTTAAAATTATAACATTATAGAATTCCTACAGTGCAGAAGGAGGCCATTTGGCCCATCAAGTCTGCACCGACCATTCAAAAGAGCACACTACATATGTCCACTCCCCCCTTCCCCCCCGCCTTATCCCCGTAACCTCATAACCTAATCTGCACATCTCTGCAAAGTAAGGGGCAATTTATCATGGCCAATCCACCTAACCTGCACATCTTTGGACTGTGGGAGGAAACTGGAGCACCCGGAGGAAACCTACGCACACACGGGGAGAAAGTGCAAACTCCACACAGACAGTCACCGAAGGCCGGAATTGAACCCGGGTTCCTGAAGCTGTGAAGCAGCAGTGCTAGCCACTGCGTCACCATGCTGCCCGGCCTCGGGTCACTGTCCGTGTGGAGTTTGCACATTCTCCCCGTGTCTGCGTGGGTCTCATCCCCACAACCCAAAAAGATGTGCAGGGTATGTGGATTAGACATGTTAAATTACCCCTTAATTGGAAAAAGAAAATTGGGTACTCTAAATTTGTAAAATGTATGTATATATATTAGGTGTACCTTGGATCATTGCTTTTAGATTTGCTTTTATTTCTCATGGTTAAGAGCTTAGCCTCTACTCAACCTTCGTCCTGACAGTTCAAATGCCAGTCACACTGTGTGAAGACAAATAACATCCTGGATCTGCCACATTGTGTGCACCAAATGAATTGATTATCCCCCCCCCCCCCTCAAATTCATACATACAAATAGTTTTCTATTCAAGTTTTGGCGTCAGTGGAAATACCTACAAAACACAAGACGGCGAAAATCATAAGAGGCACTGTAGAAAGAATGAGCAACCAGCGCCAGCCTAGAGTGGGCATCACTACTACTGCCAGCAGGACCTCAAATACCGTCCCAAAGGCCCAGAACACCTGAAAATGAAGAGAGTTCCAATTAAGCACAATCCACAGACGTTATGCAAAGCAGTAAGCTCAATATTAATTATTCATAGATTGGATAGTTTATTCCTTTCCTTGTCCTTAAGTATCTCTCCCCATCATGCACTACTTCTCAGCCCAGAGGCAGGGAGGCAGCAATGCCAATCAGTAAGTGGCTGATGGATCTCTGTGTCTATTTGGAACCCTGGATATGCGCTATCCCTTCTTAGTTCCCAAATAACAGAGATTCAGGTTGTGCTTTTTGGCAAAGTTTCATTGGACTTTATTGTCAGCTATGTCGACTGGTTACAATACAATCTTAGGTCAGATTGATTGTTTTTAGTGAAAACAGTAGTTGAGTTTTCATTCAGTTACAAATCTTGGTTATTCTTCAAATCATGATACACAGTGCAAAATCACAGATTGATTTAAACAAAAGAAAAATGGTGATTTAGCCAAAGCAAGCAGCAAAGAAATAGGTTTCAGAAAGTGATAGATTGATTCCAGAATGGGTTTTTCCATCCTGGCAAGTGATATTTAAGGAGATTATCATCTTAAAGTATCGCCTTCTTTTCATCTCTGATTGGTTCTACCTAATTTATAATTCACTCAATTCGATCGAAGTGTCTGTCTGTCAATTTTGAGAGAGATATGTATGTAAATAAGTTGGTGTGAATTTTCCATTCCATCGCTTGCTAATTTTCCAACGTATCCACAAATGCATCGAGACATTATTGGAGAAACACATTTCCTGCTAAGAAAATATCTCTCTAGACTGGCTGTTTCCATAGAAATGGAACTGCCCGTTCTTTCACACAATGGGGCCTTTCAGCCAGCTGACGTCACTGTTCCTTCAGTATCTAGCAAGGCTCAAGCAATTTGCAAAATGTTCCCAGCTATTCGACTTTCCTCACTCTCATGGTTAATATGATTTAGTTAATTACCCTTAAGGAGTTTGTGATTAAACCTTTTATCGGTATCATCTATAGCTAACTAGAAAGCCAATTTCTATCAGTGAACTTCAGGAAGTACACTAGAATGAATAGGGAAATTATACCATTTTCTCCATTGTCCCTGTGGGGTAATTGTTTAGCTTCAGCTGAGTGAAGGGGTTGTGGGGTCAGGGTTTCTTTTGCATCTTATCTATGCTGCATTAACCCCGGGGTGGGGGAGGGATAATTTAAAGGAATCTTTGATTTCTTTTTAAAGCATGCATCACTTTGGACAACTTCAATGGGCAGTGTGAATGAAGCTGTGCTCTACGCCTAACCTATGCATTACTTGATTTGGGAGAGGTTGATGGAACATAGTGAATGGAACATTATCCTGCATCTAACCTTTACTACACCTGATCTTGCTATTGAGACTTAAAACTGGATTTTCCCTCCCACAAATAATAAAAGGTAGTACAGAATGTAAGATTTGATCATGTCATCACCTCTATTAGTAAGATGCACTTTGCTCTTGACTTCATTGGAAGGAATTCTGTGTATAGCGTTACCCTGTGAGGGACAAACAAGAATAGGAATAATTATTCCCTCATTTAGAATGAAGAGGTTTTAAGTGACCATTATTTTTAATGTGATGCACTCACGATTGTGGAGCACCTCCAATCCCAAAGCCTACCAAGCCTCTGAGCACAAGGATCCAGCTGTAGATTGGTGAGAAGGCACTCAGTATTCCATAGTACAATGTCCAGAGTACACTAACTTTCAAACCCTGGTGTTAACACATAAAAACATTGATGGTTATTACTGGACAATAGCAGCGACATTGACACCGAGAAATTATTCTCGGGGACAGCACAAAGCAGGCAGCCCGGATCAGCCACCCATTATAATCAAAGGGCGCGAGTCAGCGGTCTCGCAGCGCCCGACTTGGTGTTGGGACGAGGCCGTTGAATATTACGAGAGGCCTCTCGCAGGATTTGCGATGCTCAAAACGTCTCGTGAGATTCAACGGAATCTGGTGTGAGGGCGGGGGTGGGGGCGTCGGGGGTTGGGGGGGTTGCATTGAAGAAATAAATGTAGGGGGCATTTTTTAAAAAGGGAGTTAAAGATGGGGAAGAAGGTAAAAATATAAAATTGTTGAACTCAACGATGTGTCCTGAGGCTGCAACGTGCTCAACCAGAAGATAAGATGCGGCTCCTCCTGCTTGCTTCACTCGAGCTTTGCAGCAGGCCGTGGACATGAGAGCTGGGTACTGAGGTAAATGTGCTGTTTCTCTCCTGATAGGTGCTGATTATCCCCTTCGGATTGTTTCTCCAGTGTCCTCCGTTCATTAAAATTGTTACTTTTCATGACAATCGACACTGGTGTTCAGATTTTGATTTAATTCAAATTTCACCATCTGCCGTGGTGGGAATTAAACCTGGGACCCCAGATCTTTACCCTGGGTCCCCAGAGCTTTACTAATCCAGCTACAATACCACTATGACACTGCCTCCCCTACAGCTCTACATACTCAATGTATAGGCACACACTTGAGGAATAGTCATTTGGATGAGGTACAGAGTGATGCAAATGGGCATAAACTGTACCCAAGTGAGAGTCAAAGTTTCAGAGCATAAGAGAAGGAAACTGAGAAAAAAAACAAGCAGTTTGGTTGATACTCACCGTCTTTCTGCCATACTGATCGGATATATTTCCCCATAGCGATGAGCTGGACATCATTCCAATGAACACTACCTAAAGTGGAAGAGGAAGGGGCAGAAGAACAGGTGGGGGGAGAAAAAGGATCAAAATGGACTTTAGTACATTTAGTGCCATGTGGCCAGTGACTCGTGAGTGGTGCTATTCATTAAAATACAACAATGTCATCATACCGAAGTTAGGAGGGCAACTTGCCAGCTCTGTAATCTCCACTCACAATGAAGCTGAGGTGCAAGAATGCTGAGGATCATCATCTCCATGGCATCAGCCATCTATAAAAAATAAACATATTTAGAATATCGAATGGGCACCTGGCAGCCAACATAACAAGGAAGTACAGCTTGGAATGAGAAAGGTCTATTCAGCCCATTGAGCCTGTTCCTTCCATCGTGATCTATATACGACCTGCTCTAGAATAGGCTTTGTCCAACTGTTTAATCATCTGAGAAAAGGTTTCTATTCTCCCCAAGGAAAAATTAAGTGGAATCTCATACCTTACATTGTATCGTTTTGATTAGTTGCCTTCCTTGACCAAATATTCTCTCAGTCCAAACAGCTGTGGAACTATTTGATCACTTCCGTCTGTCCTTAATGCCCAATCCCATTCTTAACCAGGTAACTTGTTTTTAAAGGTGCCAATTGACACACCGTCACCTAGTTTAGCTGAGGGTTTGGCCCTGACCTACTGGACTCGTCGCACCCAACTTAAGACACGACATGGCCATTAAATCTCACGAGAGGTCTCTCGCGAGACTTTAAAATAATATATATATATTTTCAGTGAACATTTTTTGATAAATACTATTATATTTTAAATCATGACTTATCTCAAATATATCTATTACTCTTGAATCCACCAGGATGATAAAATGACCAATAGTCTTCTTGTTGAAAGATGAACTATTTAATGAGTAATAAAATAATAAACTGAGTCCTTTTACTCAATATGAAACTAACAATAAAGAATTAAAGTAAAATACAGATAAGTATATAACTATACACTATCATAACAAACTAGTTCTAACTTCTCTCACTCCAGCTATTCTATGTCTTGCTTGTTCACTGTTCTGTATCAGATCATCTGACTTAGAAAAGGCGGGAAATCAGTTCTTATCGTATCTGATTGTGAGCCATCTAGTGTTGAAATGACTGTACTACATTTACATACATTGATCATGCATATTGATATCTGAATATCACTACAAATACAAAACGATAAAACAGGAAAAGCAGATAGTACCCACACCCCTCCAAAAAACCCTGCCCCCTCCCTAACCGCTGATCATGACTACCTCTTTAAAGAACAAAATAAACGGCTGCCACCTTTTGTAGAACTCCCCAATTGCATCCCTCATGACGTACTTAATTTTCTCAAGGTAAAAAATCTCCATAAGATTCCCCAGTCATACTGAGGCACTGGGTGGAGAAGCTGACCTCCACTCAGAACCCGCCTGCGAGCAATCAGCTAAGGGAAGGATAGGACATCTACCCACGCCCCCGTCGGCATCTCTGGCAAGTCTGACACCCGGCATATGGCCCCTAAAGGACTGGCTCCTGTTCCGTTTGTAAAATCGGCGACATTTTGCTGAAGAAGGAGACCCAAAATCTCACAAGCTTAGGACACGCCCAGGGCACTTGTACATGGTTGGCCAGGCCCCTCCCACAGCACTCACACACCCTCCACTCCCTCAAACAGCCGACTCATCCTAGACCTTGTTAAATGTGCTCGGTGTACCACCTTCAACTGTATAAGCCCTAGTCTCACACACGATGTGGCATTCACCCTTCTCAGGACAACACACCCTATCCTGCAATTTGACCCCCAGTTCTTCCTTCTACTTGCCCTTAATCCCTCCAGGGATACTGTATCCACCATGATCCTCCCGTAAATTCCTGAAATGCTCCCCTCCTCTGTCCCCTTTCCAACAGCACTGATGGCGGTACTACCGGGAATGATGGGAAATTCTTCCTCGCAAAGTCCCGAACCTGCAGATACCTAAAAGTTTCTGACTGCGAGAGCCCAAATTTCTCTGACACTTCTCCAAACCTCCCTCCAGAAACAGATCCCTCAGTCCTTCCACCTCCTTGTCCTCACAGCCTCTACACCTGGCATCTTTGCCGGCTTCAACATGTGGGTAGCACAAATCGGCGCCAACTTCGACACCACTCCTAATTTAAAGTGCTGCTGAAATTGTCTCCACATTTTCAATGTAGTGACCACCACAGGTTATCCGAATATTTCCCTGGAAAGAACAGAAGTGAGGCCCAACAGGATGCCCGGCTGGCATCTTGTGTGTGCCGGGGATTGGACCCGGGGGGTGCCCTGCCCTTATGAGGTGGTATAGGGGGCTCAAGGACCCTCCCATTGGTAGGTTGAGGCATTGGGGGGAGGGTCCGGTGGCCATCATGAAGGCTAGGAAATTGGGGTGAAATTTAAAAATGGTGCTATGATCTCTTCCTGCACTGGCAAGCAGAGCTCGTAGGCGCTGGAATTGGGGCTAAGTGCAGCCTTGATGGGGGGGTTCCTCGCTGAGGGCCAGAAATGAAGCAGAGTCTCATTTAACAGCGGGGTTGTTCTCGGCGCTGCCGGCATCGGGAAACAACTGGCTAAATACTTCCAACACGGGGCAGCACGGTGGCACAGTGGGTTAGCATTGCTGCCTCACGGCACCGAGGTCCCGGGTACAATCCCAGCTCTGGGTCACTGTCTATGTGGAGTTTTCACATTCTCCCCGTGTTTGTGTGGGTTTCGCTCCCACAACCGAAAATATGTGCAGGCTAGGTGGATTGGCCACACTAAATTTCCCCCTAATTGGAAAAAATGAGCTGGGTACTCTGAATTTAAAAAACAAAAATGCGCCCAACACTGGACTCCTGTTTCATTTCCGTTAAATCACGCACTTTATTTCTATTTTGCTATGTGAGAACTGATTCTAAACTTAAAACTTCTAAATTTTGTATATCCTTCACAGTCCTCAGTTCTCTTTCCTGTGTCTTCCTCCTCATTCTGCAACAACTACAGGCATCCTCTAACTTAACGGACTAAACAACTGCGGCTCTGGGGAAAGAAATGGTGAGTGGATGTTACTTACCCATGCCAGTCCAGTAAGGACAGAGAGTTTCCATTGAAACTTCCCAAATCCAATGGCCTCCACAGCATCCTCCACCATGAAGACATCTGAAAAACACAGGGAGTGTTGAAAACCGCACAACCTGTTTTCAAATCATTCGACTCCTGTTTCTCATTTTTTTAATTTTCCCTTTATCCCTCTTTCCACGGAAGAGCTAATTTCATTCTTTCCAGTCTCCTGTCCTCCTGAAGTGCTGCCTGTGTTGCGTTACGGTTCCCTTGTCTGATCTAAAAGTATCATCTATGGGTAGCACCCTTTCCTTTCAGTCAGAAGGTTGAAAGTTCAAGACCCACTCTAGGGACACCAGTGGTGGAGATCGCAGCGCTGTGGGTTGGAAATGTCTTCAGACAGAAAACTCAGGGAAAAGAAAGACGTTTCTGGGCGATGGCTCACATTACAACAGTCCCTATATTGACTGCAAAGTGTTTGGAATGTCGTGGAAGTCACTGGGCGGGATTCTCCGACCTCCCGCCGGGTCGGAGAATCACCGGGGGTCGGCGTGAATCCCTCCCCCGCTGTCCTCCAAATTCTCCAGCCCCCCAAAAATCAACCCGGCGTGAATCGCGCCGCCTGCCTCGAAGAATGGTGGAACCGCGTGACTCAATGGGCCCAGGGCGGCCCAAATTCTCCGGCCCGCGATGTGCCGAAGTCCCGCCCGTTTTTTGCCAGTCCCGCCAGCGTAAATTGGAATAGACTCCTTACCGACGGGTCCTGGCGGTGCGGGCGTCCTCTGGGGTTCTTGGGGGGGGGCGCGGAGGGATCTGGTCCCGGGAGGTGGCCCCACGGTGGCCCGCGATCGGAGCCCACCGATCCGCCGGCGGGCCTGTGCCGTGAGGGCACTCTATTGTTCCACACCGGCGGCTGTAGCAGTCCGCCACTGACGGTGCGGAAATGAAGCCATCTGCTCATGCGCGGGGATGACGCCAGCACACGCTGGCGCTCCCGTGCATGCACCAACTTGGCCCGGCTGGCGGAGGCCCTACGGCACCGGTTGGCGTGGCGCCAAGCCCCTTTCCCGCCAGCCGGTGAGACGCAAACCACTCCAGGGCGGGCCTAGCCGCTGAAGGTGAGGAGGATTCCGCACCTTTGGGGCGGCCTGACGCCGGAGTGGTTCACGCCACTCCGTCCCGCCGGAGTTGCCCGCTCCGCCAATTACGGCAGAATCCCGCCCACTATGTAAGTACATGTCTTTCCTTCTTATTGTGCCTCATCCAAGTTTCCATTCTTCATATTTGAGCCTAAATATCAACAGTCTCTTCTTTCGCATAATTGGTCACAGCTGAACCCAAACCTGTCTTGAACATCACCTACATAGTCCCTAGATGGTGACTATGAGTGGGTACTCTGGTTGATTTTAGTCATCCTTCTGAATGGATGGAGACAATTTGTGTCTGAGTTATCCATGTTCACTGAGATCAGCCAAAATATTTCAGGTTAGAAATTGAAGCTGGGATATTCTTGTCAGTATTGTTTGTTCCAGTTTCATGATCACGAGGGCCACCTAATTTTAATTTGAATGTTTTTCCCAATTACAAGCAATTTAAAGTCATAGAGTCATAGAAGTTTAGAGCACGGAAACAGGCCCTTCGGCCCAGCTTGTCCATGCCGTCCAGTTTCTATCACAAAGCTAGTCCCACTTGCCCGCGTTTGGCCCATATCCCCTCTCATAATTTAGCGTGTTCAATTCACCTACCCTGCACATCTTTGGGTTGTGGGGGGGGGGGTGACCCATGCAGATACCAGGAGGATGGGCAACCTCCACACGGACAGTGACCCGGGGCCAGGATCGAACCTGGGTCCTCGGCGCCGTGAGACAGCAGTGCCAACCACTGCGCCACCATGCCATCCCTAATTTTAATATAACATATAAGCAACACATCGTGAAACATTGTTTGTTATTTGTGGCAAATAATAGCACATATTTCCATTCTATACATTACACATATTTTATGATGATACAAGCCTCTTTTTAATAACAATATATACTCTACCATCGGTAGGATTTGCAAAATCTTTGGGCACAGTGCCTCCGTCATCCAGCTCAACTGGCTCTAGCTCAGATCGGACTCCTTCTATCTCAATCTCATGCTCTCCAGAACATGTGTCATCTTGTGACCTTGTACTTTCACCAGTGCGACGAAACTTCACTACACTGAAAAGAAACAAACGACCAAAGAATCAACACATCACTGCCTTGAAGATTGTCCAAAAGAGGGAATATCCATCGGCACAACGTTGTGAGAATTCTCCCCCATCAGGACCCGTGTTAAAGAGGGCTCTCGTTACCAGTTCTTTGAGGAAGGAGTCTGAACATCATGAGAGGATACTCACCTCTATTTTTAAAGAGACTGCATCAGGATTATAACCTGTTTTTAAACCATGAGTCTCTCATTCAGAGCCTTCTTGAAAGATATCTTACCAGCAGGACTACTATTAACAAGGGACTGGGCCACCTCTTATCCCACTAAAAAAAAATCAATTACTTTTGTTTAAATACTTTTGCTTAAATGATGTCTGTTGATCAGGGAATAGACCGGGATAACTTATTCAGCATGATGTATCGGGGAGCTTATTTAACATGTAGCTCAGAAACCTAAATTGCTGAAGCCATCTGGATAAATAACTTTAGCAGTGAAAACTCATCGCTCGGAGAGAGCCAAATTGAAATTGGACCATAGCCCAATTTGGCATAAAGAAATCAGTGCCAGGACCACAGGAAATTGGTCTTTGGTCTTCAATAAACCAGATGGGTTTTTATGACAACCTAGCAGCTTCATGATCACCATTACTAAGCATAGCTTATTTTTTAAATTTAGTGTACCCAATTATTTTTTCCAATTAGGGGGCAATTTAGCATGGCCAATCCACCTACCCTGCACATCTTTGGGTTGTGGGGGTGAAACCCACGCAGACACGGGGAGAATATGCAAACTCCACACGGACAGTGATCCAGGGCCGGGATTCGAACCCGGGTCCTCAGCACCGTAGGCAGCAATGCTAACCACTGTGCCACTGTGCTGCCCAGCCTGAGACTAGCTTTTATTCCAGATTTATTTAATTTGTTTCCTTTCCCCTAGTGCCATGGTGGAATGTGAACTGATATCTGCAGATCTGTATCTGAAGCAATCCGTGTCCATGTGCAGGAAGACCTGAATAACATTCAGGCCTAGGCTGACAAGCAACAAGTAACATTTGCACCACACAAGAGCCAAGCAATCACCATCGCCAATAAAAATCTAATCATCACCCTTGACATTCAATGGCATTACCATCGCTGAAGTCCCCATCATTAACATCCTGGGGATTATCATTGACCAGAAACTGAACTGCACTAACCATATAAATACTGTGGCTACAAGAGCAGTTCAGAGGCCGGGGATTCTGCAGTGCGTAACTCACATCTTGACTCCTCAAAGCCTGTCCACCACCTACCAGGCAGATGTTAGGAGTTTACTGGGATACTCTCCACTTGCCTGGGTGACTGCAGCTCCAACAACACTCAAGATTAGCTATTATAAACAATTTTAATCTTTCTTCATATGAATTCCATGTTTTGTAATCCTCGTTAAACATACCCATGGCGCCCTTTCTTCTCATCATATTTGGATCCTGGCTCCAAAAGTCTACACTTCCTTCTGACTGTGTTGGAAAGTATCGTACAAACATCCCCTTGAACAAGCAATTAGGAAATCTTTTCTATTTTATGCCTGAGTCTATCACCTTTTAACCCGAGTAGTGGTCCGTGCAGAGTTAGCAGACTTTGAAATGCCAATTCCCCGAAGCCATAAGACCATAAGACCATAAGACATAGGAGCGGAAGTAAGGCCATTCGGCCCATCGAGTCCACTCCACCATTCAATCATGGTTGATTTCAACTCCATTTACCCGCTCTCTCCCCATAGCCCTTAATTCCTCGAGAAATCAAGAATTTATCAATTTCTGTCTTAAAGACACTCAATGTCCCGGCCTCCACCGCCCTCTGTGGCAATGAATTCCACAGACCTACCACTCTCTGGCTGAAGAAATTTCTCCTCATCTCTGTTCTAAAGTGACTCCCTTTTATTCTAAGGCTGTGCCCCCGCGTCCTAGTCTCCCCTGCTAATGGAAACAACTTCCCTACGTCCATCCTATCCAAGCCATTCATTATCTTGTAAGTTTCTATTAGATCTCCCCTCAACCTCCTAAACTCCAATGAATATAATCCCACGATCCTCAGACGTTCATCGTATGTTAGGCCTACCATTCCTGGGATCATCCGTGTGAATCTCCGCTGGACCCGCTCCAGTGCCAGTATGTCCTTCCTGAGGTGTGGGGCCCAAAATTGCTCACAGTTTTCTAAATGGGGCCTAACTAGTGCTTTATAAAGCCTCAGAAGTACATCCCTGCTTTTATATTCCAAGCCTCTTGAGATAAATGACAACATTACATTTGCTTTCTTAATTACGGACTCAACCTGCAAGTTTACCTTTAGAGAATCCTGGACTAGGACTCCCAAGTCCCTTTGCACTTTAGCATTATGAATTTTGTCACCGTTTAGAAAATAGTCCATGCCTCTATTCTTTTTTCCAAAGTGCAAGACCTCGCACTTGCCCACGTTGAATTTCATCAGCCACTTCTTGGACCATTCTCCTAAACTGTCTAAATCTTTCTGCAGCCTCCCCACCTCCTCAATACTACCTGCCCCTCCACCTATCTTTGTATCATCGGCAAACTTGGCCAGAATGCCCCCAGTCCCGTCATCGTTAATATATAAAGAGAACAGCTAAGCCCGTGTATCTTCACCACATGCCCAGTCCCTGCAGCCCAACTCACTTCAATGCAAGCAAGTCTTCCCTGATTGTCAATCTTCCTACTCACAGTTGCTGTTGAAACCTTTGTTAAACCGTCACATCAGTGGCAGTGCTTTGCCTGTCACATGTGTGTTCGCAGGTGCAGTCCCGAGAATTTCCTGGTGATTTGCTCAATACCCATGCCAAAACTCTGTTGATGTCACTACACATCATGTGATGCAGAACCGGCAAGAATGTGTTCCCAGACACATAACAAGGTCACACTAAGATCAGCCATGATCTAGTTGAATGAGGAAGCAGACTCAAGGGGTTGAATGGCCTACATCTGCTCCTGTTTCTTATCTTCAATGCTTTGTCCCATTGAATCAGGTCTTTCAAATGAACTAGGTTTAATTTGTACTAAACTGATTGCTCATTAACTTAGTTAATATTCTGAGTCCCGGAAGAATCCATGTATTTCATTGAATACATGGCCATCACTGTTAAATAGACTTTCCCATGCATTGTTCATGGGTGGCTGGGGACCTGGAATGTGCTTCTTTGTGATTACCACAGTTCCATTGTAGATTAACCATGAGAGAGGTGTGCTTATGGCTGCAATATCTTAATGTATCACAGGATATCAAGGCAAAACTGGTTTATTTTACAAGTCCTAAAAGGTAGAGACGTCGTAGATATATTTTTACGGTTCCATTTATCCAATTTTGCTAAGTTAGTTTCAGAAACAACTTCAGTTTGTTCTCCTTGAAGTACTTCATTCCCCAATGCCTTCAATTGTTTGCTTTTAGATGGACTTCCTTGCTGAAGATGCATGTGTTTAATTTTTTTATTCATCCATTTGCTATCCTAAAGCTTCACACCATTTAATTATTCTCCTCTCTCTCTCCCATCACCCGCCCTGGCCCCTCCCCCCAACTTAACCCCCTCGACCCCCCAGTTCTAGCTGAAGCTGTTGTTGTGCCTCAGGGCAGCAGACAGACAGTTCCTCCTGTTAACTCTCCGGTGACCAGTATCTGAACAGATGGCCATTCATCAGCGTCCTGTCCTGGATTGGCCCCTGCCAAACATATCAAAGGGCAGCACTAATACATAAGATCAGTATCATCCTCTGCCCCTGGTTCAAACATCAAACCTCAGCCAATCTCAGCTCCTACAAGAATATTAACTCAGAACCTTTATTTAATGGCTGAAATTATATAAAATATAAAACTGTTTTACTTTTGTTGCCTTTTTCTGCCATTTGTACTTCACAGTTTGTCAGGAAATTCCTTTGAATAGTTCATCACAATGAACTGCTCATGGCAATGCTAAGGACAAGAATGAAAGATGGGCAGCACGGTAGCATAGTGGTTAGCACGGTTGCTTCTCAGCTCCAGGTTCCCAAGTTCAATTCCCGGCTGGGTAACTGTCTGTGCGGAGTCTGCACGTTCTCCCCGTGTCTGCGTGGGTTTCCTCCGGGTGCTCCGGTTTCCTCCCACAGTCCAAAGATGTGCAGGTTAGGTGGATTGGCCATGATAAATTGCCCTTAGTGTCCAAAAAGTGTTAAGTGGGGGTTACGGGGATAGGGTAGATACGTGGGTTTCAGTTCAGAACTCTGTAAGGGCTGGTGCAGACTCGATGGCCGAATGGCCTCCTTATGCACTGTAAATTCTATGATTCTATGTATCCAGTGTTGGTATGACACATGTTATGAGAAATACCGTGGATTGCATATTTTGCACATTACCACAATTAGCCCACAAGCTCCATTAGAAACAGTATCAGGCATTTACATAGCATAATTATTGTTGCAACCAGGTGAAAAGGGTGAACCAGCACCCCACTATCCAACCTCCTCAGTTGGTCATGACAAACGTTTCCGTTTATAATTGACAAGAATATGCCTGTTCCAAATTGAATGTATTTAACTATTTAAGATCTGTGCAATAAGGAACCAATCAAAGAAGGTTTCCCTGAGTCAAAGAAAGAGCAAATTTATTACCATGATTAAAAACATAACTCTGCATTCATACAGACACCGACACACATTTGCATCTACACACACCAAAGATGTTTTTAAAAAATTAATTAAGAGCACCCAAATACTTTTTTCCAATTAAAGGGCAATTTAGCGCGCACATCTTTGGGGTGTGGGGGCGAAACCCACGCAAACACAAGGAGATTGTGCAAACTCCAGAGCCGGGATCAAATTTCACTCTATTAAACTCGGCCCTCTTTTTTTGCCAGGTCCGCCCCGATGTCTTGGTACACCCTTATTCTATGTCCTTCCCACGAGGATGATTTCATCTGGCTGGCTCACCTAAGGATCTTTTCTCGGTCTTGGAACTGGTGCACCTTGGCGATTTTCCCCCTTGGCTGCTCCCTGCTTTTGGGCCTGGGCTGAAGCGGCCTATGTGGTCTGTCCATTTCTGGGGGGTTTGGAAAGTTCTCCCTCACCACTAGCTTTCCCAGCACTTGGGCGATGTAGCCAGTTGGATCTCTTCCCTTTATCCCCTCTGGCAGACCCACTAATCAGATGTTTTGCCATCTGGACCTGTTTTCCTGCTCCTCCACTTTCCCTTTTAGGCTCCACTGGGCCGCCACCAACCTTTTCACTTCAGTTTCCTGAGCTACAATCCTGTCGCTCTGGTCCGAAGCAACTTTCTCCAGGTCCAGGATTGGTTTTTCCTGTGATTCCACCTTCCGTCCCAGGTCCTCTATAGTGCACTGCATGGTGTTTTGTCGCCTCCAACATCACCTCCTTCGTCACTATGTGTTCTCCATCCTGATCGCTTCTTTCAGGTTGATCCGCTGCTTTTTTAGCACATTCCTCCATTCGTCCCCCTGTACGGGGGATGGGGGGGGGGGGGGGGATTGACGCGTCCTGCTCCGCTGTTCGGTTCGCCGACCTTTCCCTCTCCTGGTTCGCCCGAGTGTCCGCCTCGCCTTGTGGGGCCGCTTGTCTGCTCGCCCGCTGTTCCTGCCCCTTTCCTTCGCTGCTACCTCTGATATCTCGCCGTCCCCTCGGTCTATTGTTGCCAGGCATGTTGTTCTCCTGTGTCCTTTGTATTTGAGTGGGTTTTGGTGGGCTTTTTAGGCCGATATTTCCAATAAATTAACTATGTTGGGTCCGCTTGGGAGGAGAGCCACCTGACGTGCGCCCGCTCAGCACATCGCCGCCACGGGACATTGCAATTATTATTTTTTTTTTTTTATAAATGTTTTTATTCAGTTTTCGTATTTTATATTGAACAAATTACAAATTGTTAGGAGAGAGAAAAAAAAAACAAACAAAAACAAACACGCAAAAATTAACACACATATTTACAGGTAAGCATCTTCGTAGTAGTAACTGCGCCCCCCCCCCCCCCTCCCCCCCTCAACATGTTTATTTAGCTTGGTTTTGGGCCTTAGCTAGCCATCGAACCCCCGTAACGAACCTGTAGCCCCCCCCCCCCCCTCCCGCTACCTTCCCCCGACTATTCTTCCTCTTGTACATTGGCCACAAATAGGTCCCGGAACAGTCGCATGAATGGCTCCCACGTTCTGTGGAAGCCGTCGTCCGACCCTCGGATGGCAAATTTGATTTTCTCCATTTGGAGAGATTCCGAGAGGTCGGACAGCCAGTCCGCAGCTCTGGGCGGTGCTGCTGACCGCCAGCCAAACAGGATTCTACGGCGGGCGATCAGGGAGGCAAAGGCAAGGGCATCCGCCCTCCTCCCCAGGAATAGATCTGGCTGTTCTGAAACCCCGAAGACCGCCACTATCGGGCATGGCTCCACATTGCAATTATTATGAGATCTCGGTTCGCTAGTAGATTTCTGATAGTGTTGGCTTTTTGAACCAGGCGATACTCTTATTTCAAAACGAAAGGGAGTGATGGAGCACAGTCTTCAGGCTGTTTGCACTGCTGAAGACTTTCTTGATACAGCCTGTGTCACTTGCAATCTCTCTCAAGTGGTTGGGCAGCCTTACCTAGAAATACTTCACCCATTGTGTGTTTTCAGATGTTTTGGGCATGTCTGTCTGTGATACCCAATGTTTCAATATTTAGTGTATTACATTTTGATGTCTCTTCCTCAGACAGTCATAAGTTTCAATGGGATTATAGGAAATATCTCTTTCTTCAAACTAAAAAGGTGATTTGTTTTGTTTCTCACCTTCACCTTGAAATGTAGCCTTGCATTTTTAAGCTATCTGCTCTGCATCGGTACAAATTGAAAAGTTTTCAGTCAGTTGAAAGTTTAAAACCATATTTTCGATAATAAGGGGCTCCTGACACCATAATTTTCCATCATCTTCATCTTCACCCGAGTGAATATACTCTGTTTTCTCTATGATATGAAAACCCTTTCTAAAATAGACCACCAAAACTACACGAAGGCTGTAGACCATCCATTGATTTGTAGTAATGTATGTTTACCTCTTTCCTATCTACCGTTATTTATAAAACCCAGATACCATTCCCCTTTTTATAATGGTTTTATGTATCTGCCTGCCATTTCACTTCCAAAGAATTATATCTTTCAATTGCCAGTTCTCCCTCTTGCGCCATATCCTTCAATGCCTTTCAAATTAAGTGAAATTCTGTATACAGTTCCAATCCACAAACACCTGACCCAGCAATGACAGTGTTCACAACTGAGCCAATTTAACACAATAAATATCTTCATTAGAATGAGGCTGATTCATGGATCACTGATAGTCACCTCATAAAAGACGATATTTTATTACATTACACCTCCAGTTGAAATGCATCCATTTATTCTATTCTATAAAACAGTCAAAGGAGGCCTTCAAACTAAGAAATATGTTTATAGTTTTATAGCTAAAATAAATCAGTGGAAATTGCTTCTTATATTATTTTTCATTGTGGTGTCGCATTGCTAAATTATCCACAATATATTAAAATTTTCACATCTTATCCCAACTGCCGGACATTTTGCTACTTAAATAGAAATACAAAATTGAAGTATAAAGTAACGGGAATGTTTGATGGATGAGTTTAAAAGGAGGACTGAATGATATTTGGACAACTTGTGTCATTGTCCTCCACTCTAATCTGAAAGCGTGATTTAGCCTTTATTGTTTAAGTGCAATACCACAATAGATCAACTAGTTTTTTAGTTCCGCAACTTCTGAACACATAACCTGCACATGAATGATGAATCGATGTCTTACACATGCATTCAGCTTTCTGTATCCCACTTGTCTTATTGCGCAATTGAGTAATAAAATTATATCACAAACGAGTACATTTCCTTCCGTTGCAAGGTATTTAGGATAGATTAAGTCAGGGTTTCGTAAACCATTTTGGGCATAGAACCCTTTTGAGCTCCCAGGAGCAGTGCATGAACCACAAACATTCTTTTATGTTGCAGATAGGTATTTTTTGTGCAGTAGGTATGAACACAGAAAACAACTGTACACAATAGATAGTGTTTTCTATCTATATGCATGTATTTATCATAGAACATAGAACATAGAACATAGAACATTACAGCGCAGTAATTGGCCCTCGATGTTGCGCCGACCTGTGAAACCATCTGAAGCCTATCTGACCTACACTATTCCATTTTCATCCATGTGTCTATCCAGTGACCACTTAAATGCCCTTAAAGTTGGCGTGTCTACTACTGTTGCAGGCAGGGCGTTCCACACCCCTACTACTCTCTGAGTAAAGAAACTGCCTCTGACATCTGTCCTATATCTATCACCCCTCAATTTAAAGCTATGTCCCCTCATGTTGGTCATCACCATCCGAGGAAAAAGACTCTCACTGTCCACCCTATCTAACCCTCTGACTATCTTATATGTCTCTATTAAGTCACCTCTCAGCCTTCTCCTCTCTAACGAAAACAAACTCAATTCCCTGAGCCTTTCCTCGTAAGACCTTCCCTCCATACCAGGCAACATCCTAGTAAATCTCCTCTGAACCCTTTCCAAAGCTTCCACATCCTTCCTATAATGTGGTGACCAGAACTGCACGCAGTACTCCAGGTGTGGCCGCACCAGAGTTATGTACAGCTGCAGCATGACCTTGTGGTTCCGAAACTCAATCCCCCTGCTTATAAAGGCTAGCACACCATATGCCTTCTTAACAGCCCTATTAACCTGGGTGGCAACTTTCAGGGATTTATGTACCTGGATGCCGAGATCTCTCTGTTCATCTACACTACCAAGAATCTTGCCATTAGCCCAGTACTCTGCATTCCTGTTACTCCTTCCAAAGTGAACCATCTCACACTTTTCCGCATTAAACTCCATCTGCCACCTCTCAGCCCAGCTCTGCAGCTTATCTATGTCCTTCTGTATCCTATAACATCCTTCAGCACTATCCACAACTCCACCGACCTTCGTGTCATCTGAAAATTTACTAACCCATCCTTCTACACCCTCTTCCAGGTCATTTATAAAAATGACAAACAGCAGTGGCCCCAAAACAGATCCTTGCGGTACACCACTAGTAACTGAACTCCAAGATGAACATTTGCCATCAACCACCACCCTCTGTCTTCTTTCAGCTAGCCAATTACTGATCCAAACCGCTAAATCACCTTCAATTCCATACTTCCTTATTTTCTGCAATAGCCTACCGTGGGGAACCTTATCAAACGCCTTACTGAAATCCATATACACCACATCAACAGCTTTACCCTCATCCACCTGTTTGGTCACCTTCTCAAAAAACTCAATAAGGTTTGTGAGGCATGACCTACCCTTCACAAAACCGTGTTGAGTATCGCTAATCAACTTGTTCTTCTCAAGATGATTATAAACCCTATCTCTTATAACCTTTTCCAACATTTTACCCACAACCGAAGTAAGACTCACAGGTCTATAATTACCAGGGTTGTCTCTACTCCCCTTCTTGAACAAGGGGACAACATTTGCTATCCTCCAGTCTTCCGGCACTATTCCTGTCGACAAAGACGACATAAAGATCAAGGACAAAGGCTCTGCAATCTCCTCCCTGGCTTCCCAGAGAATCCTAGGATAAATCCCATCTGGCACAGGGGACTTATCTATTTTGACATTTTCCAAAATTGCTAACACCTCCTCCTTTTGAACCTCAATTCCATCTAGCCTGGTCGACTGAACCTGAGTGTTCTCCTCGACAACATTGTCTTTCTCCAGTGTAAACACTGACGAAAAATATCCATTTAATGCTTCCCCTATCTCCTCTGATTCCACACACAACTTTCCACTACTATCCTCGATTGACCCTAATCTTACTCTAGTCATTCTTTTGTTCCTGATATACCTATAGAAAGCCTTAGGGTTTTCCTTGATCCTATCCGCCAACGACTTTTCGTGTCCTCTCCTTGCTCTGCTTAACTCTCCCTTTAGGTCCTTCCTGGCTAACTTGTAACTCTCAAGTGCCCTAACTGAGCCTTCATGTCTCATCCTAACATAAGCCTTCTTCTTCCTCTTGACAAGTGCTTCAACTTCCTTAGTAAACCACGGTTCCCTTGCTCGACAACTTCCTCCCTGCCTGACAGGTACATACTTATCAAGGACACGCAGTAGCTGTTCCTTGAAAAAGCTCCACATTTCGATTGTATCCATCCCCTGCAGTTTCCTTCCCCACCCTATACATCCTAAATCTTGCCGAATAGCATCATAATTGCCTTTCCCCCAGCTATAATTCTTGCCTTGTGGTATATACCTATCCCTGCCCATTGCTAAAGTAAACATAACCGAGTTGTGATCACTATCACCAAAGTGCTCACCTACATCTAAATCTAACACCTGGCCGGGTTCATTCCCCAGTACCAAATCCAATGTGGCCTCGCCCCTTGTTGGCCTGTCTACATACTGTGTCAGAAAACCCTCCTGCACACACTGCACAAAAACTGACCCATCTATAGTACTCGAACTATAGTATTTCCAGTCAATATTTGGAAAGTTAAAGTCCCCCATAACAACTACCCTGTTACTCTCGCTCCTGTCAAGAATCATCTTTGCAATCCTTTCCTCTACATCTCTGGAACTATTCGGAGGTCTATAGACAACTCCCAACAGGGTGACCTCTCCTCTACTGTTCCTAACCTCGGCCCATACTGCCTCAGTAGACGAGTCCTCAAGCATCCTTTCTACCGCAGTAATACTTTCCTTGATTAACAATGCCACCCCCCCCCCCCCTTTTACCATCTTCTCTGTTCTTACAGAAACATCTAAATCCTGGAACCTGCAACAACCATTCCTGTCCCTGCTCTACCCATGTCTCCGAAATCGCCACAACATCGAGATCCCAGGTACCAACCCATGCTGCAAGCTCACCCACCTTATTCCGGATGCTCCTGGCGTTGAAGTAGACACACTTCAAACCAGCGTCCTGCTTGCCGGTGCCCTCTTTTGAACTTTTAACCCTATCCCTGACCTCACTACTCTCAACATCCTGTACACTGGGACTACAATTTAGGTTCCCATCCCCCTGCTGAATTAGTTTAAACCCCCTCGAAGAGCACTAGCAAATCTCCCCCCCAGGATATTGGTACCCTTCTGGTTCAGGTAAAGACCATCCTGTTTGTAGAGGTCCCACCTACCCCAGAATGAGCCCCAATTATCTAGGAAACCAAAACCCTCCCTCCTGCACCATCCCTGTAGCCACGTGTTCAACTCCTCTCTCTCCTTATTTCTCACTTCGCTAGCACGTGGCATGGGTAACAACCCAGAGATAACAACTCTGTTTGTTCTAGCTCTCAGCTTCCACCCTAGCTCCCTGAATTTCTGTCTCAAATCCCCATCTCTCTTCCTACCTATGTCGTTGGTATCTATGTGGACCACGACTTGGGGCTGCTCCCCCTCCCCCTTAAGGATCCCAAAAACACGATCAGAGACATCATAAATCCTGGCACCTGGGAGGCAACACACCAACCGTGAGTCTCTTTCGTTCCCACAGAACCTCCTGTCTGTTCCTCTAACTATGGAGTCCCCAATGACAAGTGCTCTTTTCCTCTTCTCCCTTCCCTTCTGAGAAACAGGGACAGACTCTGTGCCAGAGATCTGTGCCCTATTGCTTACCCCTGGCAAGTCGTCCCCCGCAACAGTATCCAAAACGGTATACTTGTTATAGAGGGGAACGACCACAGGGGATCCCTGCACTGCCTGCCGGTTCCCTCTCCCTCCCCTGACGGTAACCCATCTACCTTCTTCTTTTACCTGAGGTGTGACTACCTCCCTATAACTCCTCTCAATAACCTCCTCCGCCTCCCGAATGATCCGAAGTTCATCCAGCTCCAGCTCCAGGTCCCTAACGCGGCTCTCGAGGAGCTGGAGTTGGGTGCACTTCCCGCAGATGTAGTCAGAAGGGACACTAGAGGTGACCCTTTCCTCCCACATTCTGCAGGAGGAACATTCAACTGCCCTAGCCTCCATTCCCACTGAACTAACTTCCCAACTACTGAAAAATAAAAATAAAAAACTTGTTAGTTTAGCAATCCAACGGACAGAACTTTTTTTTTGGTTAGAGGAGGAGGATGGGTGGGAGACACTACGTAAGTAGTGTTTCGGGTAAAGCTGTCACTCGAGAACAGCCCCTTCACAAACCACCTTCAACTTACGCTGACCGCACTGCACGTATGCAAATCTCCCCGGAACAGCCAATCAGAAGCTCTGCTCTGCTGCCCTCTGCTGGATGCTCGCGTTCCGTCGAACTCCTCGGGTCACTGATGCAGGTGCACCTTCAACTTACGCTGACCGCACTGCACGTATGCAAATCTCCCCGGAACAGCCAATCAGAAGCTCTGCTCTGCTTCCCTCTGCTGGATCATCATTAACTCATTATTATAATCAATAAAATACTTAAATCTAACCCCACTCTTACCACTCTACCCCATGGCTGTCCCCCCATGGCTTTTCCCAACAGCCCTCTCCCTCTGACCCTATCCCTGAACCCTCTCTCTGTGGCCCTCTCCCCATTGCCTTACCCCCAACCCCCAAGGCCTTACCCCCAACCCCCATGGCCTGCTTCCCACTATGGCCCTCTCCCAGCGTGGCCCACTCCCTATGCCCTCTCTGCCACTCGCTAACCTTTACCCTGCCATCCCCTGCCTGCTGTCCACTGCCTGCTGCCTCCTCTGCATCTCCTCTTTGCCTCGCCACTATATTCACTACACCACTGGGCCTTCGCAGTGCTGCTGCCTTTCCTTCACTACAGCTTTCGCTTAGCCCCTGGGACTTCAATCCGTTGCTGGGTATTTGGCCACTGCTGGGCTTTTCCCCTGCCACAGCCTGCAATTCACCACTGTCTTCGCTTCACTGCTGCCTTTTGTCCCCACTGGTGGATTTTGACCTGCTGCTCGCCTTCAATCGCAACCGCACTGGCCCCGCCCGAGCACATTTAATGCTCACTTTGATGCATCTTCCGGCTCATATATCAGTCGCCAACACAGGGTAAAAGCCACCTCCAACTAGACAAGGTGGAAGGACAAGTTTTTTCACAATTTCAACAGTTGCTCCTGTGGAGCCCACGGAAGACTCCCCCGGAACCCTGTTTGAGAAACTCTGGACCAAGTCAATCCTTTTAGTGTGATCACAGACGTTGCAACTTCCCACTCAGTAAAGCTCAAGTTTATTGAACATCGGAATACTGTTTCCATTTCTTATATGATCCTTTTCACACCTATTCAAATTCCTGGGTAGGGCATAAGGAAAATGTACCATTTGATAAGTGGCCATTGTTTTTTAATAATAATAATCTGTATTGTCACAGGAGGGCTTACATTAACACTGCAATGAAGTTACTGTGAAAAGCCCCTAGTCCCCACATTCCGGCACCTGTTCAGGTACACGGAGGGAGAATTTAGAATGTCCAAATTACCTAACAAGCACGTCTTTCGGGAATTGTGAGAAGAAACCGGAGCACCGGGAGGAAACCCACGCAGACACAGGGAGAATGTGCAGACTCTGTACAGACAGTGACCCAAGCCAGGAATCAAACCTGCGACCCTGGCGCTGTGAAGCAACAGTGCTAACCACTGTGCTACCGTTTATATTGGGCCTCCACCCTCTCCACCTTTTTGTTGTATTACAATTCCCCTTGTCTGCATGGGTTTCACCCCCACAACTCAAAGCTGTGCAAGTTAGGTGGATTGGCCACACTAAATTTCCCCTTAATTGGAGAAAAAAATAATTGGATACTCTAAATTTATAACAAAAAAAATGTCACTGAGCTAGATTTACAAAAAGCTTTTGATAAAATTCCACACTTATGGCGTGGGAGATGAAATGGGAAAGTGGATGAAAATAGATTGTGACAATAAACAAAGGGTGGATTTAAATGGAGTCCCTTTTCATTGAGCAATAATTATGTTTGCAGATGAGTCAAATGGTGTGAAAGAGTCAGTAACACAAGAGGGGGGAGTTTGTAATTTTATCGGGATTTTTTTTTAGAATCCCTACAGTGGAGAAGGAGGCCATTTGGCCCATCGAGTCTGCACCAACCATTTGAAAGACCACCCCACATAGATCCAATCCCCGCCCTATCCCTGTAACCACACCAAACCTTTGGGCACTAAGGGACAATTGAACATGGCCAATCCATCTAAACTGCGCATCTTTGGACTGTGGGAGGAAACCAGAGCATACAGAGGAAACCCAGGCAGACACGGGGAGGACACACAAACTCCACACAGATAGTCACCCGACTTCAGAATTGAACCCTGGTCCCTGGCACTGTGAGGCAGGAGTGCTAACCACTGTGCCACCATGCCGCTCCCCCCAATATATTAGGGAAATGCATCCAAGGCAGATAATGCACTTTAGAGAAGACAAATGAATATTTATTCAGGCCGGTATGTATAAAATCATAGAATAGAAGGTGTGTGGATGTAAGTTAAAAGTTAATGAATGAGAAAAGTTTGGAAGCTTACATTGACAATTTGCTCATTGTTTAGGCTCAAGTTCAATGTGACCAAGAGCAAAGAAACCACATTCTTTAATGTATTGTCCAGACTGATCATTAGAAAACTATCCCATAGTACTCGGGATATATTAACATCAATTGATATTTATATTGTGCCAAAAGTCTAGTAAATTGATTCAAGACCATTTTTTAAGAATATCTCATTTGGAGCAGTGTCAAGCTTGAGTCCCATGCCTTGAGAGAGTCACAGTGACTCTGGAGAAGATACAGAGAAAAATCACCAAAAACAATCTTCATTGCAGAAGAACAATAAATTTAGGAAAGAGAAAATGCTGGAAAATCTCAGCAGGTCTGGCAGCATCGGTGAGGAGAGAAAAGAGCTCACGTTTCGAGTCCAATGATTCTTTGTCAAAGCGTAATAAAGTAGGCCTTGCTCCTGCACCCAATGAAAGAATGTTAACTCAGAGATGATCTGACCAAGGTAGATAATGTTACTTAAGCCAGAAGCACCATTAAATGTTACATTTGGAGTGATGATGGATTTAGGTGGAATTGGAGCAGACTAAATAAAACCGAATCTGAGATGAAATATACAAAAATGTTACTTTTCCCAGATCTTTGTTCAATCGATCAAAGTTCCAAAGCAGCTACAGGAAACTCATTCCCTACAGTCGTATCAGATGCTGTTGGATTGATTTCTGGGAAATTAGGTGATCACAGCAGAGGAAAAATAAATGTAAATGATTTTTGGATAATAATTGGTGGTCATGGAGCAAATGGCGGAGGGGATGCGGTGGAGGCAGGGGGGGGGGGGGGGGGCTTGTCTGTTAACTTATGATTTTACGATGTGCTGGAGGACTCCCAAAATGGCTGGAGGTTTCTGATTCAGGAGGTGATGGAGTGTTTCACAGACATGCAAACAAGGAAGACAGAAATAAAGAAACAGAAGCCTAATTGTCTTCTTATCCTGGATGCAAAAACATATCTAGCATATACATGATTAAAAAATGTACTGATGATTAGGTAGGCACGTAACAGGGATGAAAGCAGAAAATGTTGGATAAATTCAGCAGGTCCGGTAGCAAATGTTGACTCTGTTTCTCTCTCCACAGATGCTGCCAGACCTGCTGAGTTTATTCAGCATTTTCTGTTTCATTTCAGATTTCCAGCATCTGCAGTATTCTGCTTTTATTTTCCATAACAGGAAGAATTGCACAACTCTATGGTGAAAGAAGTGAAGAGTTCTGAGATTTCATTGAAGCTTTGCTCATGTAGTGTCAGTGCATTGGATTGTCAGGATGGCCGAGTGGTCTAAGGCGCCAGACTCAAGGAGTGTGTTTCCTTGCCTTGTTTAAGCCTGATGATTTCTGGTCCCTTTCTAGGCAGCACGGTAGCATTGTGGATAGCACAATCGCTTCACAGCTCCAGGGTCCCAGGTTCGATTCCGGCTTGGGTCACTGTCTGTGCGGAGTCTGCACATCCTCCCCGTGTGTGTGTGGGTTTCCTCCGGGTGCTCCGGTTTCCTCCCACAGTCCAAAGATGTGCAGGTTAGGTGGATTGGCCATGATAAATTGCCCTTAGTGTCCAAAATTGCCCTTAGTGTTGGGTGGGGTTACTGGGTTATGGGGATACGGTGGGGTTACTGGGTTATGGGGATAGGGTGGAGTTGTTGACCTTGGGTAGGGTGCTCTTTCCAAGAGCCGGTGCAGACTCGATGGGCTGAATGGCCTCCTTCTGCACTGTAAATTCTATGATTCTATGATTGTCATAGATATACATTGGATTGGATTCAGATAGCTTTCAATCTCAGGGACAAAGGATAATATCAAGGAAGATTTGGTCATAGTTACGTTCCTCTGTAATTAAATTTACATTATCAATTGTGATGTTTCAGAACACTCTATATTAACCATGTGCGGACTGAAATGTTTTTATTATAATCTCCCTTTAAATAACATTATTTGAATGTTATTTGGGCAGCACGGTAGCACAGTGGTTAGCACTGTTGCTTCACAGCTCCAGGGTCCTGGTTCGATTCCTGGCTGGGTCACTGTCTATGCAAAGTCTGCACGCTCTCACCGTGTTTACGTGGGTTTCCTCTGGGTGCACCCGTTTCCTCCCACAGTCCAAAGATGTGCAGGTTAGGTGGATTGGCCATGTTAAATTGCCCTTGGTGTCCAAAAAGTTAGGTGGGGTTACTGGGTTACGGGGATAGGATGGAAGCATGGGCTTAAGTAGGGTGCTATTTCCAAGGGCCGGTGCAGACTTGATGGGCCGAATGGCTTCCTTCTGCACTGTAAATTCTATGCTCTATGATCTGTGGCTATCATCTTTAGCAATAAAAGCACAATACTGTGGATGCTGGAGATCCAAAATAAAAACAGGAAGTGCTGGAAAAATTCAGCAGGCCTGGTCGCATTTGTAGAGAGAGAAACAGAGTTGCTTTTTTGTTTGTTATGTACAGCACAGAAGGACGCTATTCAGCCCATTGTGTCTGCGCCGGCCCCCAAAAGAGCAACCTAGCTAGTCCCATTGCCCAGCCCTATCTCCGTAGCCCTCTAAATTCATCACTTTCAAATATATATCCAGCTCTCTTTTGAAACCTCCAGTGGAATCCACCTCCACCACTCTTCCAAGCAATGAATTCCAAACCCCAACACCTCTCTGAGTAAAGACGTTTCTCCTCATCTAATTCCTAGCTGTCTTGCTGACCATCTTGAAATTGTGACCCCTAGTCACTGACATACCAACTAGTGGAAAAAAAAATCCTTCTTTACCCTGTCAAAATTGTTCAGGCTTCTGAACAGCTCAATAAGGTTCCCTCTTAATCTTCTCTGCTCCAGGAGAACACGCCCAATTTCTCCAATCTTTCCTTGTATCTAAAATTCCTCCTTCCTGGTCTCAGCCTAATAAATCCCCTCTGCACTCTCTCCAGGGCTTTAACATCCTTCCTTAAATAAGGTGCCCAGAACTGATCATAATATTCCAAATGTGGTCTGACCAATGATTTGTAGAGGTGTAGCATCACTTCCTTGCTTTTATACTCTATGCCTCTAGTTAGAACCCCAAGGATGCTGCAAGCCCTCTTAAAAACTCTTCTTCGGAACTCAAAAATTGTCAAAAATGTTAACTTTTGCAAACTATTCAACTAATTTTAAGCTTGAAAGCCAACCAAAATGCACTAAAGGTTAAAGCCCAATTTTATATTCCACTCTTAAGACAAACAAAACTAGGCATCTGGCCATTATCTCATTCACGGCATACTTCGACTCTTTATATAGATAATTGCAATGCACACAATCACAGTTTTTAATACCTCACTCAGAGGGAAACACAGAAAATTAGCCTGACGCTGATTTTAAAATTCGTGCAGCAAAACTCACATTCAATTTGAATTTTAAAAAATATTTTGAGTTACATATTAAAGCTTCTAAAGACAACTCGTTAGCAAAATATACAGCTTGTATCAAGATTTAAATAATTAACTTTTTTAAATCAATAACACATTCAAAGAGGCAAGGGTTGTTTTGATTTGCCTATGTCTGTTCTAGCTGAGTGTTGAACAACAGAAACTATTATTAATCCAGGAACTAGCCACAAGCTTTGAGTTGCCTTTGTCTTTATCACAATGTAAGTATTGGGATTAATTCCATTGGCAATCTGTAATTAGGTTGTCTCTGTGAAGATATTTAAAATACAGAATGAACTCACTGAGGAAGTACATATAGAATCAATAGAATTGTTAGACAGAGGAGGAAATCACTCAAATAATGGCTGGTAAGACGAAACTAATTCTGGACCATGCATTTTTTGAATAAATGCAACCTACAGTCCCACTCACTGAGTTAATTAGTTTAATAACAATAGATTTTTTTTTCAAACTGACGAACATTAAACCATATTATCAGGCATATTTATGTCTCTAATTTCCTGATTTTTACAACATTCAGACTTTAATGTTTTCTCTTTCTTTTGAATCAATTAACTGGCAACCCTCTCCCACTCAATAACATTGCAGACTTGCAAATACGATTAAATATAAAATGTAGTGTGCGACTTAACCATTTGTTTAATTTCAGCCAATGTTACTTAATTGGTCTCGGTGCTGTTCTTCATGCAATCGTGGCCGGTGACTGGGATCTGAATGAGAATCTGATGTTTCAGGCTGGCTGGGGGATGCACAGGCCTAGTCGTCAAAACGCAGACTTATCCATGTGTATCTATTTACATGGGTCGGGGACTTAGACTTACGGTAGGTGCCGAAGCTGAAAGAGGTCTTCGTCCATGATGGTGCGGTGCAGATGCCGGATGTCCCGGTCTCATCGCTCAGTGAGTGGCAGCGAAGGGAATCGCCGTTTACATTCTCACTGGAATCAGGAGATTGGCAAAGAAGCAACACCGAGACCGCGCCAGCTCCAACATACACTCCACAGCGCCGGATAGCGGCTGGGTTCAACAGCACAGTGCCAATCCTCAGCAAAGGGTTTCAGCACCGCAGCGGCGGACAGCAACAAAGCGCTAGAATGAACGCTGGGGTTCAGCACCAAGGTGGTGGACAGCGCCTCGCCAAGGCTTTGTTTTATTAATTCAGGCACTCTGGGCGTCGCTGGCTCGGCATTGCCCATCCCCAATTGCCCCTGAGAAGGTGGTGGTGAGCTGAAGGTGGTGGATAGGGTTCAGAACCTATACACGCAATCCAACACCACCACATGCCACGGTAGCACAGTGGTTAGCACTGTTGCTTCACAGCTCCAGGGTCCCAGTTTTGATTCCTGGCTTGGGTCACTGTCTGTGCGGAGTCTGCATGTTCTCCCCGTGTCTGCGTGGGTTTCCTCCCTGTGCTCCGGTTTCCTCCCACAAGTTCCAAAAGATGTGCTGTTAGGTGAATTGAACATTCTGAATTGCCCTTAGTGTCCAAAAAAGGTTAGGTGGGGTTATTGAGGTTCTGGAGATAGGGTGGAGGTGTGGGCATAAGTAGGGTGCTCATTCCAAAGGCCAGTGCAGACTCGATGGCCCAAATGGCCTCTTTCTGCACTGTAAATTCTATGAATTCCAGAACCCAAAGGGAAAATGCTGGAAAATCTCAGCAGATCTGGCAGCATCTGTAGGGGGATAAAAGAGCTAATGTTTCAAGTCCAGATGACCCTTTGTGACAAAGGGTCTTCTGGACTCGAAATGTTAGCTCTTTTCTCTCCCTACAGATGTTGCCAGACCTGCTGAGATTTTCCAGCATTTTCTCTTTGTTTTCAGATTCCAGCATCCACAGTCATTTGCTTTTATCCATGTTAAAGAATTCCAGAAAATTGATCCAACATTGATGAAGAAATGATGATGGATGATATATCTCCAAGTCAGAATGGTGTGAGAGTTGGAGGAGAATTTGGGAATGATGGTAATCCACTTGGTGCCGTTGTTACCCTGGATGCTGGAGGTTGTGTGTTTAGACAGTGGTGGTAAATTTCTGCAGGGTATCCTATAGCAGCAGAGTATGCTGTTTGTGAAAGAGATGGACATAATAATATAATAATCACTTATTGTCACAAGTAGGCTTCAATGAAGTTACTGTGAAAAGTCCCTAGTCGCCACATTCCGGCGCCTGTTCGGGGAGGCCGGTGCGGGAATTGAACCTGCGCTGCTGGCTGTGTTCTGCATTACAAGCCAGCGATTTAGCCCACTGTGTTAACCAGCCCCTATTGAGACATTGAGACCAGTGGGTGAGGTGGTGATCAGACAGACTGTTGGTCAGTATCTAGGTTATGGCATGCTGTTGTAGCTGCATCCTTCCAAACATCTGGAGGTATGTCATCATATTCCAAATTGTCCCTTATGGGTGGTGGAGAGGCTTCAGGGAGTCTGGGGTTTCAGTCATTGCAGAAAACTCTGCCTTTCACCTGAACTAGTATCCACTGCATTTGTTTTTCTGGTCCACTTGAGCTATTGGCCAATGGTGTTATTAGTCTGGGACTTGGCCACAGTAATGTATTTGAACACCAAAGGAAGATGGTTAAGCTCACTCTTGTTGGTGGTGTCAGTGTTGTACTGGAGTAAGTTAGATAAGCCAGGCAAGTGGTCTAGGTGTAATAGTTGGCACAATTAGTGTCAGTAATTATGAAGACAGAGAGTTGCAGGATTGAACCCTAACTGTATTGAGTGAACAGATCTTAGTTAAAGTGGCAGTTGGTGTATGACTGTTGGTCTCAATATCTATGAGCTGGAAAGGAGAAAATCAGTGCTATCCAGTGATCTTTAAGTGTGTGTGTTAAAATGGACATTGTTTCAACATAGTGTTGGTGTTAGCAGTAATGCTTGTGCGTTGAATAGCTTAAGGAATCTCACTGTTTCAACACACATTTGATTAATTCTCACTTCGATGAGGTATTGCACCCAGCTCCTGTGGAACAATTGATAGCTTGAGGCTGGAGAGAAAGGGAAATAATTGGCGACAAAGAAAGTACCCAACACAGTTAAGGGCAGCTCGAGGAAAGCTTGAGGGTGTAAGTAGATCCATGGAGAAAATAATCCTGGATTCCATGAAATATTAATGAGATCTTATGTTGTAACATCGCCAGCTGTTGTAAATTTGCTTTCAAACAAAACTAGATGCAATGGGGGAGAGTCTGACACAGAATACAAAATTATTTCAGTTTTTAGATCAGGAAGGTTTGTAGAGAGACTGATGAAACTAACACATGAACATATGCATGAGGAGCAGGAGGAGGCCATTCAGCCCTTCAAGCCGTCATTCTATAAGATCATGGCTGATCTGATTGTGGTGTCTACTTTTCTTAATTCCATATTCAGCCTATCCCAATAACTTTTAGAACATAGAACATAGAACATTACAGCGCAGTACAGGCCTTTTGGCCCACGATGTTGCGCCGACCTGTGAAACCCCTCTAAAGTCCCTCTACACTATTCCCTTATTGTCCATATGCCTATCCAATGACCATTTGAATGCGTTTAGTGTTGGCGAGTCCACTACTGTTGCAGGCAGGGCATTCCACGCCCTTACTACTCTCTGAGTAAAGAACCTACCTCTGACATCTGTCCTATATCTATCGCCCCTCAATTTAAAGCTATGTCCCCTCGTGCTGGACATCACCATCCAAGGAAAAAGGCTCTCACTGCCCACCCTATCTAATCCTCTGATCATCTTGTATGCCTCACACTCCCTTGTTAGTCAAAAATCTATCTACCTCACCTTGAAAATAGTAATTGATCTGCCTCTGCCATTCTCCAGGAAAGAGAGCTCCAAAGATTCATGTCCCTCTAAGAGAAAAAAATATTTTCATCTCCATCTTAAATGGAGACCTCATAAACTGTGACCCCTCATTCTCCCACAAGGGGAAATGTCTTTTAAATATCCACTCTGTCAAGTCCCCCCAGGATCTTAAATATTTCAATAAGATCATCTCCCATTCTTCTAAACTCCAATGGCTACAGGCCCAATCTGTCCAACCTTTCCTCAGAAGATAAGCCCCCCCATCTCCGGTGTCAGTCGAGAAAACCTTCTCAGAATTGCTTCTAACACATTTATATTCTGTCTTAAATAAGGGGACAAAAACGGCACACGTTACTCTAGATATGGTTTCACCAGCACTCTGTACAACTGTATCAAAACATCTCTACTTTTATATTCCATTTCCCTTACAATAAACACCAACATTCCATTTTCAATTCCTGATCATACGTTGTAACTGCATACTAATGTCTTGTGATACATGTACTAGGACACCCAGGTCCTTCTGTACCTCAGAGTTCTGCAATCTCTCCACTTCATTAAAATGCTGCTTTTCGATCCTTCCTGCCAAAGTGGAAAAGTCCACATTTTCCCACATAATGCTCCACCTGCCACATTTTTATCCACTCACTTAACCTATCTATGTCCCTTTGCAGATTCCTAATGTTCTCTTCACAGCTTACACTCCTGCTGACTTTGTGTCATCAGAAAATTCAATCCTTTCATCCAAGTCATTGATATAAGTTATAGATAGATGAGGCCCACCACTGATCGCTGCAGCAATCCACTTAGTCACATCTTACCAACCCAAAAATGACACATTTATCCAAATTCTCTGTTTCCTGTCAGACAAACAATCTTCTAACCATGCGAATATGTTACCACCACCTACATGCACTCTTATTTTGTGGAGTATCCTTTTGATGTGACAACTTGTCAAATGCCTTCCGGAAACCTAAATCCAGCACATCCACATTGTAGAAGTATCCTCACTGCAATAATGATTAAAGAAGGGTGCAGTCCAGGTTTTGATAAAGGGAAATGATGATGTGAATGCTCAGAGATGGTTTGTAAAGAAGAATAAACCAGAGAGCACGGCCACAAAAGAAATAAACAATGGCCAGGATTTACTGCGTAACCTGCCACTTGTTACGTGGCAGTGGGAGACAGCTCACCACTGGCTGGCAGCGGGGTCTTCTGCTCCAGCCTTTGTCAACAGGGTTTCCCATTGAAAGTGCCCCTTGCCACCAGGGAACCTGCAGCATGGGTGCACTATTGGTGGGACCGGAAGATTCCGTCGGCGTAAATGGCAGGAAAGTTCCTGCTTATGCATTAAACATTCTTTAAGCAATAATCTCTTCACAGTCAATCATGATCTTATGGAACAGATTGTATCCTGATGAAAGAAGCATCAAACCATTCACATAATCCACGCCTCATTATTGCAAAATAATTGTGAATGGGTTTTAACCACTTACGTTCCTGCAATAATGAAACACCACATAGGCTGCAATTCTGAAATAAACATTTAATGCTGTAAAAACTCAACAGGTCTGGCAGCATCTGTGGTGAAAGAAATAAAGTGAATGGTCAGAGTTTTATGCTCCCCCCAGGTCGATTCTGAGGAAGCAGAGGAGCGTAAAATTGCATGGACAGGGTTCCCTCCGGGGTCCCGCGCATCCCGACCTAGACACAATTTTACGGTAAGCCAGACAGGGCCTCAGACAGGAAGCCTGCCCATGCCCACATTAAGCCCTTATGTGGCCGTTAAGTGGCACCATAGAAAGCATCCTATCTGGCTGCACCACAGCCTGGTATGGTGACTGCTTGGCCCAAGACCGTAAGAAACAACAGAGTCGTGAACACAGCCCAGTCCATCACGCAAACCTGCCTCCCATTCATTGATTCCCGCTGCCTTTGGAAAGTGGGCAGCATAATCAAAGACCCCTCCCACCCGGGTTATTCTCTCTTCCAGCCTCTTCCATCGGGCAGGAGATACAAAAGTCTGAGAACACGCACTAACAAGTTCAAAAACAGCTTCTTCCCCGCTGTTACCACACTCCTGGACTCCTGAATGACCCTCTTGTGGGCTTCACTGATCTCTCCACACATCTTCTCTACTGAGTAGCACTACATTCCGTGTGCTTCTCCCGATGTCTGTGTCTATGTATTTACATTGTGTATTTATCATATGTCCTATGTTGTTTCAAGTATGGAGCGATATGTCTGGACTGTACGCAGAACAATAGTATTCACTGTACCTCGGTATGGTGACAATAAACCCAAATCCAAATCCTATATTCGCTGCCTAACACCACTTTAGAAGCTTCATCATCACAGGGACATCTCTTGTTCAAAAGTAAGTCCCATCAGCATCTTCTCATGGCAACTGAGGGTGAAGAATTAGCAGAGCTTGTCCAATGTGTCTACATGCCAAGTACTGATAAAAACACTCCTGGAACCTGTTACACACATGCACATACTCACGCACACACTTAGATACAGTGAGATGATCATTCAAAAGATAGATGTGTACACTCAGATATATTCCATATCAGGCCATATTCCCATGTGGTTTGGCACCAGTGCAGTTGGGCAGCAAGGTAGCATTGTGGATAGCACAATTGCTTCGCAGCTCCAGGGTCCCAGGTTGGATTCTGGCTTGGGTCACTGTGCGGAGTCAGCACATTCTCACCATGTCTGCGTGGGTTTCCTCCGGGTGCTCCGGTTTCCTCCCACAGTCCAAAGATGTGCAGGTTAGGTGGATTGGCCATGATAAATTGCCCTTAGTGTCCAAAATTGCCTTTAGTGTTGGATGGGGTTACTGGGTTATGGGGATAGGGTGGAGGTGTTGACCTTGGGTAGGGTGTTCTTTCCAGGAGCCGGTACAGACTCGATGGGCCGAATGGCCTCCTTCTGCACTGTAAATTCTATGATAATCTATGATACAGTGTATTTCTGAATCCATCAGATGTGCAAGATTCATAATTAAAACATTTGTTTTGAATTAATTTTCCAAAAGTAAAAAAAGTGGTTTCTGTGATTATGATCTGCTAAATTTTCGGCTTCAACTTTAGCTCCCTCGCTAGGCATGCTGAGCTTGGGTAAGCAGGTAAGCAAGTGAACAGAGATCTAAAGTCATTTTCTTTTAATGCGGGCGTCGCTAGTTAGGCCAGTATTTATTGCCCACCCCTAGTTGCCCTTCAGAAGGTGGTAGTGAGTTGCCTTCTTGAACCGCTGCAGTCCTTGAGGTGTAGGGACACCCACTGTGCTGTTAGGGAGAGAGTTCCAGGATGTTACCCCAGCGACAGCGAAGGAACGGAGATATATTTCCAAGTCAGGATGGGTTGCAGCTTGGAGTGGAACCTCCAGGTGGTGGGGTTCCCAGGTATCTACTGCTCTGGTCCTTCTACAAAATGGAACACTCACTAACCTCTCCTACATCTATTTAAAAATGTCTAGTTAAATGCCTTCAGTAATACATTCACTCTGATCTAATTGCTTTTTCCTGTTGCCTAGGATGTTAAAAAAAATTCTGTTAAAACATTGTTGAGCAATCAAGACTAATTGGCATTTTTAGCAGGCAAGGCAGTGGGTGGTGATATTGTCACTGGTGATCCAGAGACCTAGGGTAATGCTCTAGGGACCCAGGTTCGAAGGAAATTGAATCCAATAAATATCTGGAACTCAAAGTCTAATGATAACCATAAAACCATTGTCGATTGTCGTAAAAAACCCACTTGGTTTACCAATGTCCTTTAGGGAAGGAAATCTGCCATCCTTACCAGGCCTGGCCTACATGTGACTCCAGACCCACAGCAATGTGGTTGTCTCTTACCTGCCCTCAGAGACGGCCTAGTAAGTCATTCAGTTGCATCAAAAACACTACAAAGCCAATAAAAAGGAAAGACCCCGGATGGACCAACCATCAACCTCAGCATTGGATGCAGCAATGGCAAACCAGCACTGTTGATCCTGTAAGGTCCTCCTTATGAGCACCTGGGGACTTGCGCCAAAGATGGAAGAGCTGTCTCACAGACTTGCCAAGCAACGGCCGGACATAGTCATTACTCACAGAATTACACATCACAGATAACCATAAGACCATAAGACATAGGAGCGGAAGTAAGGCCATTCGGCCCATCGAGTCCACTCCACCATTCAATCATGGTTGATTTCAACTCCATTTACCCGCTCTCTCCCCATAGCCCTTAATTCCTCGAGAAATCAAGAATTTATCAATTTCTGTCTTAAAGACACTCAATGTCCCGGCCTCCACCACCCTCTGTGGCAATGAATTCCACAGACCTACCACTCTCTGGCTGAAGAAATCCCAGACAGCACTATGACCATTCCTGGGTATGTGCTGTCCAATGGGCGGGACAGACCCAGTAGAGGTGGTGACACAGTGATCTCCAGTTGGGAGGGAGGTGACCTGGGAGTCTTGAATATTGACTCTTGTCCCCATGAGGTCTAATGGCTTCATGTCAAACATGGGCAAGGAAGCCTCCTGCTGATTACCACGTACCACCCACGATGAGCTGATGAATCAGTACTCCTCCATTTGGAACACCACTTGGGAGGAGCACTGAGGTTGGCAAGGGCGCAGAATATGCTCTGGGTGGGGGACTTCCATGTCCATCACCAAGAGTGGCTCAGTGGGGCCCACAACTGACCGAGCTGGTCGAGTCCTAAAGAATATATCTACTGGACTGGGTCTATGACAGGTGATGAAGGAACCAACAAGAGGGAAACATACACTAGACCTCAGCCTCACCAACCTGCCTGCTGTAGAAGCACCTGTCCATGACACTATCGGTAGAAGTGACCACCACACAGTCCTTGTGTAGACAAAGTCCCGTCTTCACTTTGATAATACTATCTATCGTGTTGTGTGGCTCTAACATCATGCTAAATGGGATAGATTCAGAACAGGTCTAGCAACTCAAGACCGGGCATCCATGAGGTGCTGTGGACCTTCAGCAGCAGCAAAATTGCATTCAACCACAATCTGCAACCTCATGGCCTGGCATATACCCCACTCTACCATTACCAAGCCAAGGGATCAACCCTGGTTCAATGAAGAGTGCAGGAGAGCGTGCCAGGAGCAACATCAGGCATACCGAAAAATGAGATGTCAACCTGGTGAAACTACAACACGGGACTACTTGTGTGCCAAAAAACATAAGCAGCAAGTGATAGACAGAGCTAAGTGATCCCACAACCAATGGATCAGATCTAAGCTCTGCAGTCCTGACACAGTGCAAATGGTGGTGGCCAATTAAACAACTCACTGGAGGAGGAAGCTCCACAAATATCCCCAACCTCAATGATGTAGGAACCCAGCACATCAGTGCAAACGACAAGACTGAGGCATTCATAATAATCTTCAGGCGGATATGCCAAGTGGATGATCCATCTTGGTCTCCTCCAGAGGTCCCCAACATCACAGTTGTCAGTCTTTAGCCAATACCATTCACTCCATGTGATATGGGGCTGGTTTAGCTCACTCAGCTAAATCGCTGGTTTTTAAAGCAGACCAAGCAGGCCAGCAGCATGGTTCGATTCCCGTACCAGCCTCCCCGGACAGGTGCTGGAATGTGGCGACTAGGGGCTTTTCAAAGTAACTTCATTGAAGCCTACTCGTGACAATAAGCGATTTTCATTTAATTTTCATTCATTTCATATCAAGAAATGGCTGAAGGCACTGGATACTGCAAAGGCTTTGGGCCCTGACAATATTCCGGCAATTGTATTGAAGACCTGTGCTCCAGGACTTGCTGCACCCCTAGCCAAGCTGTTCCAGTACAGCTATAACACTGGCATCTACCCGGCAATGTAGAGAATTGCCCAGGTGTGTCCTGTACACAAGAAAGAGGACAAATGCAACCCAGTCAATTACCGCCATCTCAGTCTACGCTCAATCATCAGTAAAGTAATGGAAGGGGCCATCAGCAATGCTATCAAGTGGCACTTACTTAGTATTAACCTGCTCACTGACGCTCAGTTTGGGTTCCACCAAGGTCACTCAGATCCTGACCTGATTACAGCATTGGTTCAAACATGGATAAATGAGCTGAACTCCAGAGGTGAGATAAGAGTGACTGTCCTTGACATCAAGACAGCATTAAAAAAAAAATTTAGAGTACCCAATTTTGTTTCCAATTAGGGGGCAATTTAGCGTGGCCTATCTACCTACCCTGCACATCTTATTGTGGGGGTGAGACCCACGCAAACATGGGGGAAATGTGCAAACTCACATGGACAGCGACCTGGGGCTGGGATCAAACTCAGGTCCTTGGCACTGTTTGGCAGCAGTGATAACCATTGTGCCACCATGCTGATCAAGGCAGCATGTGATCGATTATGTTGAGGATAGCAAATGTGGTCCCTTTGTTCAAGAAGGGGAGTAGAGATAACCCCGGTAACTATAGGCCGGTGAGCCTAACGTCTGTGGTGGGTAAAGTCTTGGAGAGGATTATAAAAGATACGATTTATAATCATCTAGATAGGAATAATATGATTAGGGACAGTCAACATGGTTTTGTGAAGGGTAGGTCATGCCTCACAAACCTTATCGAGTTCTTTGAGAAGGTGACTGAACAGGTAGACGAGGGTAGAGCAGTTGATGTGGTGTATATGGATTTCAGTAAAGCGTTTGATAAGGTTCCCCACGGTCGTCTATTGCAGAAAATACGGAGGCTGGGGATTGAGGGTGATTTAGAGATGTGGATCAGAAATTGGCTAGTTGAAAGAAGACAGAGAGTGGTAGTTGATGGGAAATGTTCAGAATGGAGTTCAGTTACGAGTGGCGTACCACAAGGATCTGTTCTGGGGCCGTTGCTGTTTGTCATTTTTATAAATGACCTAGAGGAGGGCGCAGAAGGATGGGTGAGTAAATTTGCAGACGACACTAAAGTCGGTGGAGTTGTAGACAGTGCGGAAGGATGTTGCAGGTTACAGAGGGACATAGATAAGCTGCAGAGCTGGGCTGAGAGGTGGCAAATGGAGTTTAATGTGGAGAAGTGTGAGGTGATTCACTTTGGAAAGAATAACAGAAATGCGGAATATTTGGCTAATGGTAAAATTCTTGGTAGTGTGGATGAGCAGAGGGATCTCGGTGTCCATGTACATAGATCCCTGAAAGTTGCCACCCAGGTTGATAGGGTTGTGAAGAAGGCCTATGGTGTGTTGGCCTTTATTGGTAGAGGGATTGAGTTCCGGAGCCATGAGGTCATGTTGCAGTTGTACAAAACTCTAGTACGGCCGCATTTGGAGTATTGCGTACAGTTCTGGTCGCCTCATTATAGGAAGGACGTGGAAGCTTTGGAACGGGTGCAGAGGAGATTTACCAGGATGTTGCCTGGTATGGAGGGAAAATCTTATGAGGAAAGGCTGATGGACTTGAGGTTGTTTTCGTTAGAGAGAAGAAGGTTAAGAGGTGACTTAATAGAGGCATACAAAATGATCAGAGGGTTAGATAGGGTGGACAGCGAGAGCCTTCTCCCGCGGATGGAGGTGGCTAGCACGAGGGGACATAGCCTTAAATTGAGGGGTAATAGATATAGGACAGAGGTCAGAGGTGGGTTTTTTACGCAAAGAGTGGTGAGGCCGTGGAATGCCCTACCTGCAACAGTAGTGAACATGCCAACATTGAGGGCATTTAAAAATTTATTGGATAAGCATATGGATGATAAGGGCATAGTGTAGGTTAGATGGCCTTTAGATTTTTTCCATGTCGGTGCAACATCGAGGGCCGAAGGGCCTGTACTGCGCTGTATCGTTCTATGTTCTATGTTCTATGTTCTATGTTCTATGTTCTATGTCATTAAGATGCACTGGTCACTCCACTAACGGCCAAGATGCTTACGAGCACCTTGGTGGCAGAATTTGACAAACACTGGCGGGAATTTTGCAAATCAATGGAAGAGGCCTTGGCTCCTATCTGTTTGGTGTTGGAGAGGACCAACAAAACGGTAAAGGTACATGGGGCCATGATACAAGGCATGGAGGTGACCTATTGAGGCCGAGCGACCAGATTGCCTCTCTGGAAGTGGAGATGTCTCTGATGGTTAATGTGAATAAAGCGCTAAAGGCCAAAATGAACGTTTTGGAGAATCGTTCCAGGAGACAAAACATCTGAATTGTGGGGCTGGCAGAGGGGGTGGGAAGCCCATCCCCCACAGAGTATTATGTGGAGATGTTTGGGAAGATGGTGGGGGAGGATGGACTTGCGTCCCCTCCCAAGCTTGACCGAGCCCACCGGACACTCCGGCAGAAGCCTGGTCCTGGCAAACCACGGTAATTGTGAAGTTTCACAGCTTCAAAGAAAAGAGCGGTTCCTGACATGGGCAGGAGAGCATCGCGACTACAAATGGGAAGATCACACCATCAGGTATTTCAGAATGGGGAGCGGAGCTGGCAAAGAAGCGGGCTGCGTTCAACTAAGCCAAGGACGCCCCGTACAAATGCGGTGTCCGGTTTGGGATGGCGTACTCGGCCCGGCTAAGAGTGACTCTTGAGGGGAAAAAACTATTCGAGGTAGGTGGATTCCTTTCCAAAGCAGGGTGATTGAGGTTTTTGGATATTGGGGATGGCCATGCTGATATGTAATTGTTGGGGTTCCTTGTTCATGTTTGCAATATTTTGTTATTGTTGGGGTTGAATGTTATATAAGTTGGACTTATATAATAATAATCTTTATTATTGTCACAAGTAGGCTGCAGTTAACACTGCAATGAAGTTACTGTGAAAAGCCCCTAGTCGTCACACTCTGATGCCTGTTAGGAAACCAGAGCAGCTGGAGGAAACCCACGCAGACACGGGGAGATGTGCAGACTCCGCACAGGCAGTGACCCAAGCCGGGATTCGAACCTGGCGCTGTGAAGCAACAGTGCTAGCCACTATGGAATACTGTGTTTTATGGGTTTTTTATACTTTGTGTTTTTGTTGAGCATTTTTCATCTGGGTGGGAGCCGCCCTGCTCGCTGAAGAGTTAGCTAACGCGAGCAGCAGCGGTGTCAAGGATTGACTGCAGCTCATTATAATAGTTCTGTTCTAGATAATGAGCTGAGTGTTTTTGTTCTGTTTGGGGTTAGGTTTAGTTGAAGTTGGTTTTAGTTCATGTTTGCCTCACTGTTTTCTGTATGTGTATTTGGGTGCCGTAGTGTCTGAGGGTGAGGATGAGGGGGGAGTGGGGTGGAGGGTAGGGGTAGTTTGCTGACGGTGACTGCAGGTTTTTCTATGGTTAATCTTGGTAGTGGGTTTGGCCATCTTGGATGGGCCTGGTTGCTGTACTTTCTGTGTACCTATTGGATAGTCCCCCTTGGTGGAAATGGCTGACTCTGGATTGAGGGGGATGGGAGGCTCACAATTCGTTTGGCCACCTGGAATATCAGGGGGTAGAATGGCCCGGTGAAAAGATGGAGGGCATCTGCCCACCTTAAGAGTTCAAATTCCGATGTTTTGCGGATCAGAGACCAGGCAAGACTATGGAAGGGGTGGGTGGGACAAGTGATCGGGCTTTGATGGTCGGGCTCGGGGGGGGGGGGGGGGGGGGGGGGCAATATTAAATAATGAAATGGTTCAGTTTTCTGCTGCTAAGGTCTTGGCCAACCCCAATGGCAGACATGTTATTGTCTGTGGATATTTGGCTTGCACCTTGCTTCTGATTAATATCTATGATCCAAACTGGGATGACAAGGATTTTATTCACAAACTGCTGACCTCCATCCCCGATTTGGATTCACATCAGCTTATTCTAGCTGGTGATTTGTACTGTGTTCTGGACCCCAGGCTGGATTGGTTCAAATCTCTGACTCCATCAGGGTTGGCCAGCGTTTGTTGTATTTCACAGTACAGATGGGGAAGGGGATTGGGAGGTGCGGGGGGGGGGGGGGGGGGGGGGGGGGGCTGCAGATCCGTGGCACTTTTTGCACCCGGGTGAAACAGATTTCTCTTTTTTCTCCCATGTGCATCAGGTATACTCACGGATCGATTTTTTGGTGGTGGATGGGTCTCTCCTCCCTTTTGTGGAGGTGATGGGTTACTCGGTGATTGTGAGTTCAGACCATGCCCCACACTTTGTTGATTTGGCAGCAGAGTCAGACCACTCCCAGTGTCCACCATGGAGACTGGACACGGCATTATTAGCGGACAAGAGGTTTTGGGAACACATGTCCACCCCCATTGGAGAGTATGTTAAATTTAAAGGAAGGGAGTCAATCTCACCTTCTACACTGTGGGAAACCCTTAAGGTTGTTATCGAAGGGGAGATCATTTCCTACAAAGTGTACGTAGTAAAGACAGCGAGGGCAGACCAGCGCAGGCTGGTGGACTCCATTCTTGAGATGGACCACAGTACTCACTTGCCCCAAGCCCGGGGTTGTTGGCAAGTAGGAAAAGACTACAGACACAATTTGAATTATTCTCAATGAATAATGTGGTGGGCCAGTTGCGACGTTCGAGGGGTGTAGTTTAGGAACACGGGGAAAAGACCAGCCGCCTCTTAGCTCACCAACTGAGATGGCAGGCTGCTTCCCGGGAGATCGTACAGGTACTGGATTTGAGCGGCAGTCAGGTTTCCCCCTCCTCAGATCAATGCAGCTTTTGCAACATTTTATGGAGCTCTTTATAGATTGAAGCTCTTGATGAAGAGTTTGGCCATGGTGGATTTTTTAGATGGATTATCTATCCCAACTGTGGAAGTGGAGAGGTATGAAGAGTTGGACTCCATAAGACATAGGAGCAGAATTAGGCCATTCGGCCCGTTGACTCTGCTCCGCATTGAGCCCAGAGGAAATTATGCATTGGGTTGATGCAGATGGGTAAAGCTCCCAGCCCAGATGGCTTCCCCATTGAATTTTAGAAGAGGTTTGCTGAGCAACTGGTACCTTTAATTCTAGATATGTTTAATGATTTATCATCCCGGGGTTCGTTGCCTCTATCTCCTTGATTCTCAAGAAAGGCAAAGACCCAACAGAGTGTGGGTCTTATCGACCTATTTCACTTTTAAATGCGGATGTTAAATTACTTACCAAAGTGCTGAAGCTGCGGATGGAGCCCTGCCTCCCAGAGGTGATCTCAGAAGACTAGGCAGGTTTTGTTAAGGGTCAGCAATCAATATTGCCTGCTAAATGTTGTCCTTTCCCCCTCCTCGGTGCCTGAACCGCAGGTGATTGTTTCCCTAGATGTCAAAAATGTATTTGTTAGGGTGGAGTGGGAATATCTCTTTGAGATTCTTGGGACGTTTGGATTTGGGCAAAAATTTATATCCTGGATTTGGATGACTGTATAGGGCCTCCATTGATAATGCTCACACGATTGCTTGAATTCTGGCTACTTCCCACTCAATAGGGGCACAAGGCAGGGATGTCCATTGTCTCCACTTTGCTTACCATTTGCTTTGGTAATAAAACTGCTCGCCATAGCGCTGAGAGCTTCCAGTAGGTAGATTGGCAAAATTAAGGAGGGGTGGATGTTGCTCTTAGAGGCCGGCTAACCACACTCATATGTTCTGGTCTTGTCCTATGTTAGTACGTTTTTGCGTCTCTTTCTTTAACACCTTGTCAGAAATACTCAATGTTGACTTGGAGCCATGTCTGTTGGTGGCCATTTTCAGAGTGTCAGACTTGCTGGTATTTCAGACGGGGGTTAAGGTGGATATCCTCGTCTTTGCCTCATTAATACCCCGGAGACAAGATCTGCTTGGGCGGGGGAACCCCAGTCACCCAGTGCCTCAGCTTAGTAGGGTCGATAGAAAGGTTCTTCCTAAGGTGGCAGCCATTCATTTCCTTTATTTTTCTTTTTAAAATTTGGGGAACCCAATTAATTTTTTCCAATTAAGGGGCAATTTAGCCTGGCCAATCCACCTACCCCGCACATCTTTGGGTTGTGGGGGCGAAACCTACGCAAACACGGGGAGAATGTGCAAACTCCACATGGACAGTGACCCAGAGCCGGGATCGAACCTGGGACCTTGGTGTCGTGAGGCAGCAGAGTGCTAACCACTGTGCCACTGTGCTGCCCGAGATTTCCTTTTTTAAAGAGTTAGTCACTACCAGTTGTTAAGGGGTTTAGTTTAGTTCTATGGGGTTAAGTTAATTGGCGCTTTTGTTTGTTTGCCTTGTTCTTTGATATTGTAACTTAGATTAATTGGTTTATATTATTTTGTTTATAATGAAAATTTTCAACAAACATATATATGTTTTAAACTTCTTTGGTCTCTGGAGTACTTTTATTTAATGCCTGCTGATGAAGCAGTTTCTGTAGCCTAGAGCTCTTGCATCAGCTGTTGCACAAACTCCTGTTAGTGTGTTTCCCAGCCTGGGATATCCTGCCCTCATTAACTTTTCACTCCCAAGAGTACAGCAGGGCAACAGCAAAGACTGCAATCACATCCTTTGCTTTTCTTCTGACAATCTATTCCATTGACTCCTGCTGTCACAGTCATGCTCCCTCCCTTTCCCCCAGCTGTGCATTTAGAAACTACTATTGATTTTTTTAAGCTGCATGCCATTTTGTTTTGGACCAAGTTAGCTCACATAACATCAAATAAAGCTTTGCATCCTCCAGGATTGAGATTGCATTTGTTTTACCTGTTTCACTGCCCTTATTTCAGCAGCCGCTCCGTTGCTTGTTTCGACTCAAGGGCCACAATACAGCTCTTACACTTCTGAACTGTTGTTGGGGAACCACCACCTTTTTGTCACAGGGATCACTAAATAATGCCTTTGCAATGCTTACAGTTACACAGCTGGTGCCTTAGTTAATACTTCAATGTCTTGACAAATGTGAAAAATGTGTTTACAATTGTACAAACACTCCACTCTTTTATTCTTCAACAAAGGGAGCGATTTAATCTCACAAAAATCAGAGTCCATTCAGAGCGTGATTAGCCGGGTCAAGCGGAGGAATGGCCCCGCTATCTAGCAGCCCTTTGTTGCTATTTTTTCCCCCATTGGGGAATCCCCCCCCCCCCCCCCCCCCCGCCCGAGGTCGTAGCGACGCTTTGGCTCTTCAGTGCAGTAATCTCTCAACCCCGCTGACCCCCCCGACGTACCTGTAAGGGTATCCTCAGCCCCCCCCCCCCGCGTCCCACCTCCATTGGGCATGGCACCCCCAGGCCCGATCCCCAGCGTGAGTAAATGCAAGCTTGGCATCTTGGCATTGCCAGCCTGGCAATGCCCTTAACAGCCTGGATGTAGCCTTACCAACCTGCCAGGTGGCACGCCAGTGGCACTGCCACGGTTCCAGGCTGGCGTGCCAAGGTGCCCAGGTGACATCAACAGTGTCGGGATGCCACGTTGCCCAGAGGCTGACCACCTGTGGGCATCCAACCATCTGAAAGCCCCCCCCCCCCCCCCCCCCCCGCCCCGCCAAGTGCCGTTCTGCCTGGTCCCCGTTTGAGGGGATCAGTACTAAATGGCGCCCGGCTGGGGTCTCCTTGGCAAGGCCGGTAGATGCCGAGTGGCTGCTCAATCCGGCACAGACATAGTTAAGTGGGCTTTTAGATCTCACTAGATGTAACGACCATCAGGTTTCCCGGAAGAGGCCTCTTGTGGGATCTACCAGCCCTGCCCGTCCTGTCCCGATTCAGTTGGAAAGATGCTGCCTGTCCCACTGAGTATTCCCGGCACTTTCTGTTTTTATTCCAGGTTTTCGGCAACTGTAATATTGTGTTTTTGGAATACATTCGACCAGACATGACTGAACTTCTGAACATTTAGTCAGATCAATTGTTGGGAAAACAAAAGTAATTTTAAGGGAGTTATGTTTGTATTGCTAAACATTAAAAATAAGTTATAGTTTTAAGTGGGTTTTATTTAATGTTTCTGTGCCTGGAAGGGTAAAACCTATAGTTAGATTCATGCTGGACCAAGGTGTTGGTATGTGTGGGGGTTAGTTAAGTTCCAACTGTGTTTCTGTGATTAGAGAAGGTGTGGTGTGATAAGTAAATAAAAGGCATAAGCATGTAAAAAGCTTTTAAATTTTAGTTCAGGCAATTTGAGAATCCTGCCGGCGGGTCAGGGCAGAAATGTAGGGCAGTGCGGCAGAGAATCCAGCCCAGGATTTCAGGGAGTTAACATTTCTCAACTCTGCCAGAAGAAAGGTTGGGCAGGGCAGGACCTGCAAAGAAGCAGGCTTCCCAAAGCACATGCTCCTGTCCAGATAGCCAGGAAACTGGGACAGAAAGAGTGTTTAAGATGATTTGACTTAAATGAACAGAGACCAAGGTATTGTGAGAAGAATTCAAGGAAGAGTAAACAAAGTGTTCCGAGTTAAAGAGGCAATCACAGCAACAAGATTGAAAGTGGAGCAGCAGACTTCAGAGGTAGATGAATCTTTGCTTTTAATACAATCTGGGAATTTAAAGTTAAATCAATTGGGAGCAGTTTGCACAGCCGTCAAGACAAAGAAAGCTTAAAGAAAGGTTGGTGTGAAATCCTGGACTGGATTCACTGTTAGAAATGGAATGGAAGCTTTGTTTGCAAGTGTCATTTGTAAAACCTGGTCTGGGTTTCAGAATGCAAACCACAAAGGTTTATTATGAGAGAAGAATGTGAAGTGTGTTTTTGAGAGTGGAGTTGGAAATTCTCATGTTACAATCATCTGGGGGGATTCTGAGGAGAAAACCCACAGACATCAATTTGTGTTCAGAGTGGAGTATGTATTTAGCCACAATCATCTTGTATGTTTAAAAGGGACATTTTGTGTTAATCAGACCATTGTACCTTAATGTGTACTTTGCAATCCATGCGTGCGATCTATCTGCCTCATCGCGCCCGACTCAGGTCACAACGAGGCCGGTAAATCACACGAGAGGCCTCTTGTGAGATTTACCCCACTCGTTACGCCTCACGAGATCGAATGGTTAAGGGCGGGATCCAGATTTGCGTCTAAGTGTGCAGTAAAGCACAATTAAATATGTTCGCCCCAGAGTTATCCAAGGCACGGGATTGAATAGCCTTACCTCGGAGACCCTGGGCGGAATTCTCCGACCCCCTGAAGGGTCGGGGAATCACCCGGGGCCTTTGTAAATCCTGCCCCCGCCGTGGCCGGAATTCTCCGCCACCCGGGAATCGGCGGGGGTGGGAATCGCGCCCCGCCAGTCGGCGGGCCCCCTCACGCCGGTCAGCAGACCCCCCCGCGGCGATTCTCCAGCTCGCGATGGGCTGAAGTCCCGCCGCTGTCAGGCTTCTCCCACTGACGTGGTTTAAACCACCTCTGTGCCGGCGGGAGCAGGCGGCGCGAGCGGGCCCCAGGGTCCTGGGGGGGCGCGGGCTGATTGGACCCCGAGGGTGCCCCCACGGTGGCCTGGCCCGTGATCGGGGCCCACCGATCGGCGGGCGGGCCTGTGCCGTGGGGGAACTCTTTTTCTTCTGCCGCCGCCATGGCCTCCACCATGGCGGAGGCGAAAGAGACCCCCTCCACCGCGCATGTGCCAGTGGTGACGTCAGCGGCCGCTGACGCTCCGGCGCATGCGTGGACTCACGCCGACTGGCGAAGGCCTTTCGGCCAGCCCCAACGCCGATCTGCGAGGAGCCAAAGGCCGTTGGCGCCAGTCGGCGGAGCGGGAGCCACTCCGGCATGGGCCTAGCCCCTAAAGGTGCGGAGAATTCTGCACCTTTGGGGAGGCCCGACGCCGGAGTGGTTAGCGCCACTCCGCTATGCCGGGACCCCCCGCCCCGCCGGGTAGGGGAGAATTTCACCCCCTGAGTGGGTGCCATTCAGCACTGGTTTGCAGAAATGTGGACCAGGCATACTGGCACTTGGGGGGGGGGGGGGGTTCCCAGGCAATCGGGGGGGGGGGGGGGGGACAAACTGGCAGGGTCACTGCCAGGGTTCCAGGCTGGCAGTGCCAAAGTGCCCAGGTGGCACCTTGCCCATGCCAGGGATTGGGCACGAGGGTGCCCTGCACTCATGAGGTGGGGTGCAGAGGGGCTCAAGGACCCCCTTATTTGCAGGTTGGTGCATTGGGGGGGGGTCTGGAAGCCATGATGAGCGAGGGGGGAGGTGTTCAGAGATCGGGGCGCCATTTAAAAATGACGCGCTGATCTCTTCCTGCACTGACATGCTGAGCTCGTTAGTGTAGGAAGTGACTATAAGTATAGCTCGGTGAGGTGTTCCTCGTCAAAGCCCGGAAAATAAGCAGAATCCAGTTTAATAGCGAGGTCGTTTTCGGTGCTGAAAATGCTGGGAAACACATGGCTAAATGTGCCCAAAACGGGATTCTGTTACTTTTCCATTAAATCGCGCCCCATGTTAATCTTTAAATCTGTGTGTATTTGTTAAGCTAAAGGTGGAGTAGTATTGTATTATAATCCAATTATTCATGTATAATAAATGTTTTTTCATGTTTTGAAAACAAATTCACTGTCCTGTGATTCTTCCTCCACATTTTATTAGAAAAAGTAAAAATGACAGTTTTTTGAGCCAGGGTTCCATTTTGGGATCTTCCCATCCAGTCATAACATCAACTGGGATTGTAACACCTTCCAATCTTCTCCAGCCTGTAACTTCACATTTGCAGAGACTTGCTGCTGTGTGAGCATTCTGTCGGCAACATTCTAACAATAATAATCTTTATTAGTATCACAAGTAAACTTATATTAACACTGCAATTAAGTTACTGTGAAAAGCCCCTAGTCGCCACATTCCGGCGCTTGTTTGGGTACACTGAGGGAGAATTCAGAATGTCCAATTCACTTAACAACATGTCTTTCGGGACTTGTGGGAGGAAACCGGAGCACCCGGAGGAAACCCACGCAGACACGGGGAAAACGTGCAGACTCCGCACAGACAGTGACCCAAGTCAGGAATCGAACCAGGGTCCCCGGAGTTGTGAAGCAACCGTGCTAACCACTGTGCTACCTACGCTACCGTTCTGTTCTGCATTGGACTTGGAAATTTAAATCCTGCAGGTCTACCTCAAGGAGCTGATTTCAAGCTAATTAGCTAAATTTGATTTGCACGTTAAGTTATATCACAATTTGCATCAATGGAAAGCTAAACCCACTTTGGTTGCAAACTACACGGTAAAACAAACCCTTCATCTTCTTGTAAGAAGATTTCTAGCCTGAGATGAAATGAACATTTTTACACTCCACCATGATTGATGAGTAATGATCTTGTGACTGATGACATCATTGCAACACAAGAGCTTTAACAGCAAACTCTGAGGCCAAGGTCCAAATTAGGGCAGGAAGGGGTGGCTGGAGCTGCAATCCAAGTACGTTTTAAAAAGGCTTTCAACAATGAGGTGAGATATAGGGAGGGAGTTTCAAAGGGACTGGTGAAGATAGCTGGATGCTCTGCTATCAGGGGATAGACGGAAGGGAGAATACACAACTAGATCAGAGTTGGAACAGCAGAGGCTTTTGGGTAGGGTTGTAGGCCAGAGAAGATTGTAGAATTAGGGAGGAGCAAGATAATGACGAGCTGGGAGGACAAGGATTTTGACATCAATGTCCTGCGGTGACAGGAAAGAATGGAGGTTGCCATCAATCCGGAATATGAATGAAAGGAACTATGTGTGGGATTGGATTGGATTGGATTTGTTTATTGTCACGTGTACCGAGGTACAGTGAAAAGTGTTTTTCTGCCAGCAGCTCAACAGATCATTCAGAACATGGAAGAAAAGGGAATTAAACAAAATTCAAGAAAATACATGAGAATACATAATAGGGCAATACAAGATATACAATGTAACTACATAAGCATTGGCATCGGGTGAAGCATACAGGGTGTAGTGTTAATGAGGTCAGTCAACAAGAGGGTCATTTAGGAGTCTGGTGACAGTGGGGAAGAAGCTGTTTTTGAGTCTGTTCGTGCGTGTTCTCAGATTTCTGAATCTCCTGCCCGATGGAAGAAGTTGGAAAAGTGAGTAAGCCGGGTGGGAGGGATCCTTGATTATGCTGCCCGCTTTCCCCCGGCAGCGGGAGGTGTAGATGGAGTCCATGGATGGGAGGCAGGTTCGTGTGATGGACTGGGCGGTATTCACGACTCTCTGAAGTTCCTTGCGGTCCTGGACCGAGCAGTTGCCATACCAGGCCATGATGCAGCCCGATAGGATGCTTTCTGTGGTGCATCTGTAAAAGTTGGTAAGGGTTAATGTGGACATGCCGAATTTCCTTAGTTTCCTGAGTAAGTATAGGCGCTGTTGTGCTTTCTTGGTGATAGCGTCGACATGAGTGGACCAGGACAGATTTTTGGTGATGTGCACCCCTAGGAATTTGAAACTGCTAACCATCTCCACCTCAGCTCCGTTGATGCTGACAGGGGTTTGTACAGTACTTGGGATATTGTCAGCAAAGATTTGGAGGTCTTGGAATTTACGTCGGCAGAAGCTCAGGAGAACGGCAGGAAAATGTAGGAATAGTCAAGTTGGAAGCTTGAAAAGGCACCGATGAGGGTTTCAGCAGTGGGAGTAAGGTAAGGATTGAGGTTGGCTTGGTGACGGTCTGGCAGAGATGTAGGGATGGACTCTTTTGAGTCTGACAAAGGTTCTAATGGCCAAGCTGGTTGAGTCAGGCAATACTGCACACAAGACAAACCTAAAAGAAATGAGGATAAATTGATGGAGGTAGAGGGAGCATTAAATTAATTATCACAATGTAGATGTGCATTACACCACTGAAATTATAGAACAATGCACTCATTCCTGAAGAGCTTATCAAAACTAGCAACATGTTCAATATTAATCAAATTTTCCAGTTCTTCCATACACTATTTCAGTGCAGTTTACTGTACAAACAGAGCACAGAGGTGAATCAAAAGGATAGAGAATAAGGAATAGAGTTGTCTTATGAGTATCGCGAGGGGCGAGGGTATGTGCCTGGAGTTAAGAAGAGCTTCAGCAGAGGCACCAGGTGAATAGATTTCCATCAGCTTATTGCTCCTGAATTTTCACCGTTGTCCATCTCCTTCACACTCCAGGCAAAGTAACATTTGATTGACAACCGCTCTGTCACATGGTAAGCACAGCGATTTAACAACTGTCTGAACCCATCTTTTCACTTGGTGGGAAATGAGAATCAACTAAAAGAGACAGCCCCATTGCTTGGCTTAACTTTGACTGCACCAAATTAAACCGTTAAAACATATATTTCTTGGGTAAAAATCAGGTGAGGCAACTAGGAAAATAAAAGTTGAGACAGAGGTCTGCCAACATATTATCTCCTGTTTTGTACAGGCACCCAAAGATCTACCCCACCTTGTTTTAGTCGAGTCAGATAACCCATTGATGTGGAAAAGTGCGTTGTGCTTTTTTTAAAAATGTTGCACATTTGTGCGAAGGTAAGTGAGAATGTTTGAATGAAGTGAATCTGTTCATACCTATTGCTATGTTTATTCACCTGCTGTGAAGTAAAGCAGCTCAACAATTAGTAACAAGCCTTGCTTGACCAAGTGTTTGCTTGGTTCACCATCGGAGAGAATGAGGGGATAAAAAGCAGGGTGCCTGGGAATCGTTTTTGCCAATCCCTCGGAGTAACATAGAACATAGAACATAGAACAGTACAGCACAGAACAGGCCCTTCGGCCCTCGATGTTATGCCGAGCAATGATCACCCTACTCAAACCCACGTATCCACCCTATACCCGTAACCCAACAACCCCCCCCCCCCCCCAACCTTACTTTTAAGGACACTACGGGCAATTTAGCATGGCCAATCCACCTAACCCGCACATCTTTGGACTGTGGGAGGAAACCGGAGCGCCCGGAGGAAACCCACGCACACACGGGGAGGACGTGCAGACTCCACATAGACAGTGACCCATCTGGGAACTGAACCTGGGACCTGAGCAGACCAAAGGTCTGAGTTTAAACTGACACCAAGAAAAGGGACCACAAAAGTTGTCAAAATGCATCCGGTCTCCCAAAATGCTTCAGGTCTGGTCTGCATGTTACTCCAGCCCCACTGTGATTGACTTCAAATGCCCTCAGGGAAGGTTGGGGGTACAATTGGTCATGGTTGGTATTACAAACAGATGGTAATCAGCAGCTCAGGAAGTAAATGGAAAAGAAAGTTAGATGCTGCATAAATGTGGGTTGTCATTTCACTATTCACATGTTGCTTTATCCCAAGGTCAATTTCACCCCCTATAATGGTGCCTACATTCCAACACCAAGTTTTGTTTTTAAAATCAAATGTCCGATGGGCTTTCAGGGTATGACCCAATGGCTACACTGCACCGGGAAAGCAGCTCGCAACGGCGCAGCGTGGCCGATTAAAAGCCGGGAGACCCCACTCCCGGGAACTACCTGGCTCGCATAGTGGGCCTTTTGGGCAAATCTGCATATTAGAGCGAGACAATTAATCTCATGCTAATATGCAGATTCCCGAGGTACCTGAGGCTTTGGGATTCATCTCCTTTACCTTGGAGACCTTGGTCGAGCGCCATTCAGTACTGGTCTACACAAATGGGGACCAGCCACAATTGTACTTTGTGGGGGTCTCCCAGAGGATTATATGCTCCTAGCTGCATGCCCTTTGGGCAGGGTGGTGCCCTGCGAGGGTACCCAGGTGTCACCAGTAGTGCCACCTGCTCAGTTGCCCAGGTAGCATTGTCAGCAGGCATAGGCAGAGCCAGGTTGGCACTGCCAAGCTGACATTTTTTGCACGTGTGCGATTGGGCCGGGGGGGTGCCTTGGGTGATGGGGACTCTCTCATAGTGCGTTTGGGCTGGGGTAGAGGTGGGGGATTGCTTTGGGAGCCTCAGAGATCGGGGTGCCATTTAAAAATGGTATCCTGATCTCTCGCTACACTGGGGTGTTCCGGTGAGCGGACATCCCCACTGTACAAAACAGGGCTATGTCCAGCCTTGGCCGCAAGTTCCATGTTGCGGCCCCTCATACAACTCGTGTTGTGTTGAATAGCCGTGTGTTTCTCAGCTACTGCAAGCGCCAGGAAACACATGGCTAAATACGTTCCCTATGGGACTTTGTTGCCATTTGGTTGAATCGAGCCCTCAATGTAAGAAATTGTATTAAGGATGATATAGAACATACATATATTTGGGGAGTATTCCACCCTCCCCCTATTATCTGAAAGACTGGATGAAAATGACCTAGAACTGGGATTTATTTCACTCTCCTAGATTTAAGACAATGGAGGGCTTAACATGTATTTGTGTTAGAGCTGTTGAAGGCAAATATTCAGCACCACAGCTGATAATTACCTTTGTTGAGGTGAATCAGCACTGCCTCAATGTCGCCTGAACAGGTTGCATGTGTGTTCTTTGTACAGTAAATCATTGCTTCCTTGTAATGTTCTTAATATGGGTTTCCAAAAGGCATTTGATAAGATGCCACACAATAAATTAATGCAGAAGACAGGACTCATGGAATTGGAGATGATGTGTGCGATCTACTGGCCAGGCTGTGCCCAAAAAGTAGCACACTTGCCAAGCTGGCAGTGCCAAGGTGCCAAACTGGCATTTTTTGTACAGCGGTTATCGGACCGGGGGATGCACTGCGTGGGTGCTGGGGGGCCTTATAGGGAGTTGGGGTTTGGGGGGGGGGGGTTCGGGATCGCAACGTGAGCTCGAGAGATCAGAGCGCCATTTAAAAATAGCAAGTGGACCTCCTCAGTGCAGAGAGCAGGGCTGAGTGCAGCCTCAGGCGCACATTCCCCACTGAGGCCCCGTATCTAACCGGGTGGGCGTTGGGTAGCGAGGTGTTTCTCAGCACTGTGAGCGCCGGGAAACATGCGGCTAAACGCACTCTCTATGGGACTCTGTTTCCATTTGGTTAGATCGGGTCCAATATATTAACATGGAACCTGTCAGCCATCAGCAATGTGACAGGCGGGACTGCAACATTCAGAGGGTGACCAAAGGTCAGTTACCCACGGCATGAAAATGGGTGGCAATTTCTGCCTCCCTGACTTTAATGGCGAGTTGGATTGCCCACCCCTCCACATCGGGAACTACATTTATTGCCTTTATATCTCATGAATGCTTAAAAACGCAGCTCGCTGGAATCACGTCTCTGCTCCAAATCAAATGGACACACTGGTGACTGATCAGAATGATGAGAATCACAACCGGATATAACAGATGTGGACGTGGCGAACTTCGCTTGTGATTTTGAGGTTTCTTGGTGCTGCGCCTGCCCACCTCTCACTCTGCTGCCCTCGCAGCTGCTCCCACTCTGTGCCAACGCTGCTCACACAGGACCAGCAGACAGGGGAAGTTGGGGGGAGGCAGAAAGGCACATGCGTGACAGGGGGGTGGGGGGGAGACGGGTGGGTCCCTGGGTCCCTCGAGGGAATGGGTATGCAGGGTCGCGTTACTGAGGGGGGGGGGGGGGGTTAAAGGAGCAGAGGAAGCAAGGGAATAAATCTGAGGCAGTCCTGCCTGGAGTAGTGCACACCATGTAATCAGGGCCAGAAAGCAGAGACAGCCCTGGGGTAGTTCACACCATGTAATCAGGGCCAGAAAGTAGAGACAGCCCTGGGGTAGTTCACACCATGTAATCAGGGCCAGAAAGCAGAGACAGCCCTGGGGTAGTTCACACCATGTAATCAGGGCCAGAAAGTAGAGACAGCCCTGGGGTAGTTCGCACCATGTAATCAGGGCCAGAAAGCAGAGTGTTCTGGGCCAGGGTTTAGAGAACCCCAAAATGTATCATGGAGTTCACCTGACCCACAACTTTTACTGGTACCTCATGTGCAACTCGCAACACCTCCTTTCTATACCCTACCGGCAATACTACTTGATGAACTTCTGCCCACTTTTCATCCGCCTGCATATGTAAAGGTCTCCATTTTCTCATCAAGACATCATTTTTACGGTAATGAACTCTGGTGTACATCAGATTCATCTTCCGTATATGCTTTTTGATACATCCATTTTATTTCTACATCTTTCTGTTTTAACTCCGCCAATTTCCCTGAACTCAAAACATCCGCCTCATCCTCCACCTTTTCTTGTTCTTTTTCAACCATCTGATCAAAAATCGTTTCTGATAATAGCACTTCAATTTCATCTTCACTCTTTGATTTCTCCTCTTGTCTTAACCTGTGATTTTGCGACCTTGTTGCTACACAATCCGGAAAAATCCCAGGATATTCATCCTTCAACATTTCAGTTGTCTGATTTTCCACTGGCTTATCAACCACAGTAGGCATCATTTCCACCTGTGATCCAGCTATATCATTACCCAAGATAAACTGTATTCCTGGACAAGATAGTTTCTCTATTACTCCTACTACCACTTCACCACTCTTCACTGGACTTTCCAATCTTACCTTATGTAATGGAACACTACTCCTCGCACACTGAATTCCACATATTACCACTTTTTCTGGCAACATTCTTCCCAAACGACATAAGTCCTCATCTCTTACCATTAAAGATTGACTAGCTCCCATTTCTCTTAAAATTGTGACTTATTTACCTGCTCCTCCTGATACACATGAGTAAACTTTACCCACTCAAGATAATTCTTTAAAGAGATCTGGCACCTTTTTATCAAACACCTCTTGAACAGGCTGTACAATCTTTTGCAACTCCTTCACTTCACTTGGGCTTTTCTTTACCACTTTAACAAACCCCACTGTCTTATTCTGTTTTACCATATCTGCCTTCCCAGTGCTTTTCTTCAACCACCAACACTGTGACTTTACATGGCCTAGTTTATTACAGTGAAAACATTTGAAACTTTTCATTTCTCTTCCACCCTCCTGGATTTCTTTTTTAGTCTGTGGTACACCCCCCTTATTATCTCCCATCAGATCACCTTTACCTTTACCACTTGAGTATTTCTCATGTCCTCAGTTTCTATCCCTCACAGGCTGAAACTGATGTCGGAAACCAAGCTTTGATTTATGAACTAATTCATAACCATCTGCCATTTCTGCTGCTAACCTCACAGTTTTAACCCTCTGCTCTTCCACATGAGTTCTCACTACATCAGGGATTGAATTTTTAAACCCGTCCAAAAGTATAATTTCTCTTAGAGCTTCATACGTTTGGTCTATTTTCAAAGCCCTTATCCACCTATCAAAATTACTCTGTTTGAGTCTTTCAAGCTCCATGTATGTTTGACCAAATTCTTTGCTTAATTTTCTAAACCTTTGTCTGTAGGCTTCAGGCACAAGTTAATATGCACCTAAGATGGAGTTTTTCACCTCCTCATACGCCCCAGATACCTCCTCCGGTAATAATGCAAACACTTCACTAGCCCTACCTCCCAGCTTTGTTTGAATCAGTAATACCGACATGTCCTGTGGCCATTTCATTTGTTTAGCTACCTTCTCAAATGAAATGAAAAAGGCTTCTACCTCCTTCTCATCAAACCTTGGCAATGCTTGGACATATTGAAATAGATCCCCACCAAGCCTTTGACTATGACGCTCTTTCTCACTACCCTCATCACTATCAACCAACTGTACATTTCCCTTTATGTCTGCCAATTTTAACTGACTGTCATGTTTCATGGCCAGTTCAAACTCTCTCTCTCTTTATCTTTTTCCCTGATCTGTATCTCCCTTTCACTTTATTTTTGTTCTGCTTCGGCTATTCTTTCTTTTCTCCTTTCTTCTCTCTCCTATTCTTTGTCCTCTCTATCTCGCTCTCTTTCTTTTTCCTCTCTCTCTCTTTAAAAATGAAAAATGAAATGAAAATCGCTTATTGTCACGAGTAGGCTTCAATGAAGTTACTGTGAAAAGCCCCTAGTCACCACGTTCCGGCGCCTGTCCGGGGAGGCTGGTACGGGAATTGAACCGTGCTGCTGACCTGCTTGGTCTGCTTTAAATGCCAGCGATTTAGCCCGGTGTGCTAAACCAGCCCCTGGTTTCTTTCTTTTTCCACTCTCTAACTTTCTTTTTCCTCTCTCTCTCTCTCTTTATTTTCCTCTCTCTCTCTCTTTTGTATTCAAGCTGCTTTAATTCTTTCTCATGTTTCATTTGTTTAATTTGTAACTGAATTTTTGCATTTCCAATGAGTCAAACTGTATCTCAGGCAATTTTAAACACTTAGCCACCGCCATAATTACCTAATCTTTTCGCATTTTGTCAGGTAATATTAACTGCAATGTTTTTGCCAAATCTAACAGTCTGCTTTTAGTCTCTGTCCGTAAGGTACTGCGTGTGACCGTCTCCACCCCCAAAAACTTCAGAGCCTCTGAAAGAGCCATTGTCCACAACACACTCCCCACTTAAACTGGAATATCACACCTGAAAAGCAACCACAATATGCTCACCCCTCACTGTCTTTAAGTTCACTAAGCCAATCCAATAGATAGATTGTGGTATGGGGAGCACACGGCCCACTCTACAGGTGTGGTACAGCAGAAATGGAAAAGTATTTTTTAAAACAAAACAATGTTTATTCTATGAACTCAAGTTAACCTTTTTAAAACATACATTGAACATCTTAGCAACCATTAATTCAAATACAACCCCCAAAGAATACAACATTAAGTAATCCTTCATAAATTCCCAAACAACATCCAGAAGACAAAAGACCATTTTAACAGAGATCAGGTTTAAATGATCTAATAAGAGCAGTTATCCCTTTGAAATCACCCAAATGAACACTCCTTAGCTTGTAGAGAGATCCATGCACATCTGCTGGCTTTCACTGCAGCTCTTCTCTCTGAAAACAAAACTAAAAACTTACTCTATAGCAGCCTGCTCAAAAACGAAAGTAAAGCAGACAGAAAGCCCAGTTCCACCCACTCTCTGACATCACTGCAGTAATAAACATCCATTTCTTAAAGGTACACCCACTACAGTTATTTTATAAAAAAACACCCATTTCTTTAAGATACCCTCACATGACAAGAGACAGTCCTGGGACAGTGTGCACCATGATAAAAGGCTGTGCCTGGCACGCATGTCCTGGTCCCAATCCAGGGAAGCGGAGGGCGTGTCTGTGCTCTGTGAGTAGTGCACAGCATGGTGTGTAAGGCGTGGTCAGCCCCTCACCTATCTCAGCCCTGGGGGTTGGTGGTCTGGTGTCAGATGGAACATTCACAGTTAGGGGAGAAATCTGCAGCCTGTAAATGGGGAACTGGCAACTAAGAGGGAGGCACTCAATGGTCTCATCAATGTAGGGGGCTGCAATAGGTCACAGTACAAAGGTTGTCAAGTTGGGGAGGGGTCAGGTTGACATAAGGCATCAGGACATCAACAGAAAACGGTTAAGAGGGAGGACAGAGATGCTTATGATGTCCAGCAGAAATATGATGGGCCCCAGGATTGGAGGGTGGGGTGGGGGGCGGGGGGGGGGGGGGGGGGGGGGGCGCGAAGAAGAATGATCAGAGGAAGGGAAACGTGGACATTATGCTCTTCCAGGTTGAAAGGCGGCTGTTGGATTGTCATGGGGGGTGGCAGGTGCGGGGGAGGAGTACAACAGTGTTGCTTTTTCTCATAATAAAAGCGGAGCTGACAACTGTTGGAATGATGCAGTTAAAAATTCACCTGGTGAAAAAGTCACCAGAGGGGTCTGAAGGCTTGTGGGAGGAGTCAACTCCTTTTGGGCCAATTGAAGGGACAATCTGATGGTTTATTTTTCAGGGTGTGGAGAGAAAGACTGAGCTGAGACATGTTACCAAGACTGGGGGAGTTGGGCGCCTTAATTTGTGGTGCACATTTTTTTTTGCTTCATCTTTCATGGGATATTGGAGTCACTGGCAAGACCATATTTTGCCCATCCCTAAATGCCCTTAAGTGGCTTGCTAGGCCATTTCAGAGGACAGTTAAGTGTCAACTACATTGTAGTGGACCTGGAGTTACATGTATGCCAGACCAGGTAAGGATAGCAGATTTCTTTCCGCTCGCTGCAAGAATCCATCATGGCTTTTGGCCAAATGATGATTGGTTTGAATGACCATTTTCCCCTCTCATAGGGAAGTGCAAAGCTCAGAAGGATCCAACTGTAAAAGGGCTACAGTGACAGAGAATATGCAAAAAGTTCCAAAGACCCCTACACACTGCAACTGAGAGGTTTAGGTTTTACACACCTCAGCAATTATAGTCTTTACAGTAGTTCAGGGTTGGGCTCTACTATTCTTCAGAAGATGCAGACAGACTTAACCCTAACTGAGGCTGATAGCACCTGACTGTACTCATACAGATCCTTTGTGAAAAGCACTGGGGCGTTTAGGAGGTGGGGGGGCAGGGGTCAGCTTGCAGTGATCCTTAAGGCTAAGCAACTGCTGCAAGGGAGGATCTAGGGACGGAATTCCTGGAATGGGAGAAGACGAAGGGCTTCACAATGACTCACCAGTTCGATGAAAATGAAATGAAATGAAAATCGCTTATTGTCACAAGTAGGCTTCACATTAAGTTGCTGTGAAAAGCCCCTAGTCGCCACATTCCGGCGCCTGTCCGGGGAGGCTGTTACGGGAATGATGATGGAAGGTGACCATTGCAGGGCTATGTTCAAACTCTGTTCAAGGGAGGTGATGACTCGCATCTGTCACATTTTCCGGGAGGGTCTGGTGCTGCACAGACTGGGAGACCATCCATTGACAGTGGTTCTAAAGGTGACTGCTGCACTCAGCCATTTTCCAAGTGGTTAATTCCAGGATTCCACTGGCGACCTCTGTGGAATATTACAATCCTCTGCTCATAAATACATCCAATAGGTTACAGAAGTCCTATTCAATAAGGCACACAATTACATCCTGTAGGGCAGCACAGTAGCACAAGTGGATAGCACTGTGGCTTCACAGCGCCAGGGTCCCAGGTTCGATTCCCCGCTGGGTCACTGTCTGTGCAGAGTCTGCATGTTGTCCCCGTGTCTGCGTGGGTTTCCTCCGGGTGCTCCGGTTTCCTCCCACAGTCCAAAGACGTGCAGGTTAGGTGGATTTGCCGTGCTAAATTGCCCTTAGTGTCCAAAACAGTTAGGAGGAGTTATTGGGTTACGGGGATAGGGTGGAAGTGAGGGCTTAAGTGGGTCGGTGCAGACTCGATGGGCCGAATGGCCTCCTTCTGCACTGTATATTCTATATGTTCTATATATGTTCTCCCTGGATGAAGCAAGCTAGGCTGCCAGCGCAGTGGGATTTGCAGTGATCTCTGGAGTCCCACGGGGACAGTTTGCCATCGACTGAACAAATGTGGCTTTAAGGGCTCCTTGGCAGCTGCCAATATGATTCATCAGTAGAAAAGGCTTCCACTCTCTCAAGAGCTGATCTGTAGCCACCAAAAACAGATTATGCAATTCTGTGTGACGTAAGTTGGGAGCTCGCACATCTTGAGTCACTCGCATGTACCACAGATCTTCACGAACCCTCAGCACATTCAGGGTTGGCTCCTCAGTGATAAGGCTGCCTTCAAAAGACGTGACGAACGATACCCGTACAGTAGCCACAAAGTGCTTCAGAGGAGAGATACAATGCAGCTCATTCTGCAACACACTCCTTGATTCAGCAGACCATTGGCATGCTGAACAGGAGCTTATGATGCCTGGACCAGTCAAGTCGCACTATCCAGTACTCCCCAGAGGATGCCTCATATCATTGCGGTTTGCTGTGCTCTACTCAACCAGGTTCTCCAAAAGGGGGGTGAGTTGCCAGATGGAGAGATGTAAGAGCTGCACATCCTTTCCGATAAGAAGGATGTCACGAGGGATGAGGGCACGGATGTTGAGGACCCAGAGGAAGAGACCATTGCATGGGACAGATAATGTGCGAACATTTTCATTGACCTTCAAAAATCACGTTTGACGGTTTATTCGAATTCCTTGAGGAGGTAACCTGGAGACAGTGTACTGTGATTTCCAAAGACATTTAACAAGGTACCACATTAAAGGTTACTACAGAAAATGAGAGCTCATGGTACTGTAGCAGGTAACATAATAGCAGGATTGGTGGACTGGTTGGATAACAGGAAACTTGGGTGTTTGGATAAATGCACCATTTTTTGGTTGGCATGATATAACCAGTGCAGTGCCACAGCAATCAGTGCTGCGGCCTCAGCTATTCACAATCCATATCAATGGCATGGAAGAAGGCACTAGTGTATGGTTGCTAAATTTCCTAATGAAGAAAAATAGGTAGGAGAGTAAGCTGTGAAGAGGGATCTGCAAAGGGATATGGACAGGTTCAGTAAGAGGGCAAAAATGTGGTAGATGTAGTATAATGTGGAAGAAGGTGAACTTTTCCACTTGAGCAGGAAGAAGAGAATAGAAAAGTGGTATATTACTTCAATGGAAAGAGTTTGAAGAGCTCTGTGGTACAGAGGGATCTGGGTGGTCTGGTGTATGAATCACAAAAGGTTATGACGCAGGTGCAGTAAGTAATTAGGAATACAAATCAAATCTTGTCATTCATTGCGAGGGGAATGGAATATAAAAGTAGAGAAATTGTACAGGGCATTGGTGAGGTCACATCTAGCGTACTGTGGTATAGTTTTGCCCTCCTCATTCAAGAAGGGAAATCATTGAATTGGAAGCAATGTAGAGAAGATTCACCTGATTGATTCTCGGGATGGAGGGATTGACTAATGAGTAAATGTTGGGCCTGTATCCATTGGAGGTTCAAAGAGAGGTGATCTTATATGAGATCCTGAGGGGACTTGATAATTTGGATGCTGAAAGGATGATTCTCCTTGCGAGAGAAACTAGAACTACAATTTAAGATAGAGATGAGGAGAAATGTTTTCTTTCAGGGGGTCATTGATCTGTGGAATTCTCTTCCCAAGAGAGTATTGGATTCTGGGTCATAGAATATTTTAACTGCTGAGTTAGATAGATTCTTGACTGACAAGGGCGTCAAAGGGTATTGGGTAGTCAGGTAAGTAGAGGCCACAAGCAAATCAGCCATGATCTTATGAAATAGTGCAGCCGTCTCAAGATTCCAAATGGCCTATCCTGCTCCTGATTTGTATGTACATATGTAACACGGGGGCACAGTGTTAGGATAAAGAGGTCAATCAGTTAGGCCTTGAGATCGGGAGGAAATCCTTCACTCAAAGGGTTGTGAAGCTTTGGAATTCTCCACCCCAGAGGGTTGTGGATGCTCCAATATTGAATATATCTAAGTGTTGGATAGAGAGATTTGTGGTCTCGGGACATGAGGAGCAGGCAGGAAAGTGGAGTTCAAGACAAAGGTTAGCCATGGTCACAATGAATGGAGGAGCAGGCTTGATGGGTCTTCTCTTGCTCCTAGTTCTTGTGTTATTACAGTTGGACAAAGGCTGTAATGAGGTTTGCAGTTGAGTGGGCCTGTCGGAGCCCAATCTGAGCAATAATGGGCAAGTTATTGGTGAATAAGTGCTGCTTGATAAAATTGTTGACACTGCTTCCAACACTGTTCTAATGATTGTCCAATTTCTCCTGTATTTTACAGAAAGAACGCACCTGGACAATTTGCCACTGTTGGGTAGATGCCTGCATTGTAGCTATGTGGTATCTGCATAGCTGTGGTGTGGCTAATCAGCCAGGATATAAAACTATCAGACCTTCAAGGCGAGAACAGCAGAGGTGCCGTGATCAATGCCCCAAAACTCATGTCCTTACCAAATTCTGCTTCTACTCGCTCCCACACCAACTCTTCCCCCACTAACCACTTCCTAATCATGGCTACATTTGCTGCCCAGTAATGAAATGAAATGAAAATCGCTTATTGTCACAAGTAGGCTTCAAATGAAGTTACTGTGAAAAGCCCCTAGTCGCCACATTCCAGTGCCTGTTTGGGCAGGCTGGTATGGGAATTGAACCGTGCTGCTGGCCTGCCTTGGTCTTCTTTAAAAGCCAGCTATTCAGACCTGTGCTAAACCAGCCTCTTGTTTAGTTGCTAAAGTTTGGCAGCGCCAGCCCCCCCCCCCTCCCTTTACAGTGCAGAAGGAGGCCATTCAGCCCATTGAGTCTGCACCAGCTCTTGGAAAGAGCACCCTACCCAACCACACACCTCCACCCTATCCCCATATCCCAGCAACCCCATCCAACACTAAGGGCAATTTATCATGGCCAATCCACCTAACCTGCACATCTTTGGACTGTGGGAGGAAATCGGAGCACCCGGAGGAAACCCACGCACACACGGGGAGAACGTGCAGACTCCGCACAGGCAGTGACCCAAGCTGGGAATTGAACCTGGGACCCTGAAGCTGTGAAGCAATTGTGCTAATCACTATGCTACCGTGCTGCCCCAAAACCGCCCAAACAAAACCGGAGATCACTTTATTTACCCGCGATTTTGCTACATTACTGGTCAAGTTCCTGTGTCAGTGGGATGACCTACCTGGGGTAGCAGGCAAGGCTAACAATCTGCTCGCACAGTGGTCAGCACTGCTGCCTCACAGCATCGGGGACCCAGGTTCAATTCCGGCGTTGGGTTACTGTCTGTGCGGAGTTTGCCCTTTCTCCCCGTGTCTGCGTGGGTTTCCTCCAGGTGCTCTGCTTTCCTCCCACAGTCCAAAGATGTACAGGTTATGTGGATTGGCCATGCTAAATTGCCCCTTAGTGTCCAGGGATGTGCAGGTTAGGTTATGGGGTTACGGGAATAAGGCAGGGTGGATGAATGAGTGCACATGGATAGAGTGCTCTTTAAAAGGGTCAGTGCAGATTCGATGGGCCAAATGGCCTCCTTCTGCACTGTAGGGATTCTCTGATTCTGTGAATTGCCATCATAGTTTTTGAATGAAAACAGAAAATACTGGACAATCTCATCAGGACTGACAGCATTTGTGGAGAGAGGAGGGTGCTAATGTTTCGAGCCTGGATGACTCTATGTCAAAGCTAGTTTTTGAATAGTTTATTGCTCCTTGTTTAGCACACTCCAAACAGATGGGCAGTTCTCTGATTTGGGGCGTTTTATACAGATGAACAGCAAACTCTTCAGAAACCTCCCAAGTCCTGTTATTTGTCGTTCTGTTTAATTTTCCTTGCTGAAAAATTGGGAACCTCTAGTCTTGTTTTTCTAAATATTCAAAGCAATGCAAGAAATGTGATGCCTTTCAAATTACAAGCTGCACAATAAGATGTTAATACTTTTGCATCACTTTTATCTCCTTAGTTCTGATTTGAGGTTGCTAACACATGGAAGAACAATCACTTGGCCTTTCAAAATCATTGATCCAGACTGCACCAGTTCTGTTTAATTCCTTAAGGTTTTCCAATTTAACAGATGGATTGTTGTGTGGTACATGACTCATTCAATGATCTTAAGGCCACTTGAGAAGCACCAAATGAGAATTTTTACAAACATTCCTACTTGGGTCAAGTTTCTGTTACATTTGGCATCAAAATCCTCTTGGGTGAATTCAGTCAGGAGAAAACAAGAGGAAAGAATAAATCTATTTGTCGTTTTACAAGAGTAAGATTAACACTCCTATTTCTAACAGTAGAAAGTACAGACCCGCTACAGAAGTGCAATATGTCGGGACTGAATAGTGTGTAAAATAATCTTCCCTTACACCTCCGGAACCAGCCCAGTTGATAAGGTGAATGTTACCTCTTTGCGAACTGCAAATTGCAATGAGTTTAAGTAGCATTAATGGTAGTGGATACAGGGTTATGGGGTAGAGCTGACCCTAATTTGGCTCTAAATTGTCAATTTCATTTCGAGGGCATGAGGCTGCTTGCTAAGTAAATGTAGTTATGTGGTACAATAGGAGATGCTCTGATGAATGCCCATTGATGATGCTCTGAAGTATGGATCAGGGCAAAAGAGGGAATTAACTCTTTAGCTTCTAAATGATCTTGGAGAGCTAAGTGTTGGCTCTGGATCCCTCAACTGGTAATGTATCTAATTTTATACTGGTGAGGTTCAGTTAGGTATCAGCTGGGCTCAGTCAGTAACATTCTCATCTTTGCGTCAGAAGACAAGTTCAAATCCTACTCAAGAGACGTGAGCATAAATATCTAGGCTGACACTCCAATGCAGTACTGAGGGAGTTCTGCACCGTCAGAGATGATGTTTACTAGATGCGATGTTGAACTGAGTTTCTTTCAGGTGGACATAAAAGATTACTTGGCACTATTTTGAAGAAGAGCAGGAGAATTTCTTGCCGTGCCCTTCCCAATATTTATCTCTCAGCCACCATCGCTAAAACTAGACAGATGATCATTATCATGCAGTTGCCATTTGGAGAGCTTGCTGTGAATAAATTGGCTGCTGCGTCTCCTACCTTACAATAGTCATTACACTTTTTTAAAAATGTACGTCAGTGGCTGTAACGCACTTTGAGGCATCTTAAGGTTATGTAAGGCGCTTTATAAATGCACGTCTTCCTTTTGTTCAAATCAAACCAGGGGACAAAGTACAGTATGGAAAGAGGAAGAGATCCGGAAAGAGACCTGAAGTTTGAAATACATAAACATGAAACTCAAACAAAATCCTAAGCTTTTCGACTTTAAGTAAATTCATTTAAGAAATAAGTACAGCTAGTGCGCTGCCACATGTAGTGTGGGTATCAGAGTTTTAACTTGAGGAATGTGCCGTTCACTGACTTGACAGTTGCTGCATGGATTGAGTGTGGGTGAATTCATCGGCACTCAGCAGCTTGTGGGCTGCATGGTTGGCTGGCACTGAATTAGAACAGATGTGGTTCAGAATTCCAACCTTCACATTTACAATTCGGCCAATTTCACATAGTCTTCTGATTGTTGATCTTCTGACAGCGGGCTCGCCCCAGGCCCGACCCTGTCATCATGTGTGAGCTGTTGCAATGTTGATATTTAATCTGGAATGACATAGGGAGCTCCTTTGGCCATTCGGTGTGGCACTGAGCTGTGTTTCGCTCAGATATAAACGTTATATACCACATTAAAAACAGAGTTCGCTCACCAAACCTTTGTTGTACCTTTATACCTTTACTTTTTTTAAAATATGTCTTTATTAACACATTATCCAGTGTAACATCTTTACATCAATATAGATACAAAAGATAACAATATTTCAACCCTTCCGCCCCCCCCCCCCCCCACCAACGCAAAGAAAAAGAACAATGTATCTCCAATACCGCCCCCCCCCCCAACAGCTGACGGTGACCAACTCTCTGAAATAGGAAATTAACCACTGCCACCTCAGGTAGAACCTATCAGCCGACCCTCCCTTTACATACTTGATTTTTTTTTCCAAGCACAGGAACTCCATTAGGTGGTTTAAACTTAACGCCACAGCACTGGGCGGGGCTGAAGACATCCAGCCAAACAAAAGTCACCTTTGGGCTATTGAGGAAATAAAGGCAAGATCAACCACCTTCGCCCCTCTCTGCAACTCCAGTAATTCTGAGATCGCAAAAATAGCCACCAAAGGGGAGAGTTCCAAATAAACCCCACAAATTCCTGACATGGTGGTGAAGAAGGAGACCCAGAAGCTCTTGAGCTTAGTGCAGAACCAGAATGTGTGTGTGTGGTGTGCCGAGCCTCGAGAGCATCGCTCGCACCCGTCCTCTACATCCACGAAAAACCCACTCATTCATGCCCCAGTCAAATGTGCCATATGCACCACCCTGAATTGAACCAGGCTGAGCCTAGGGCAGGAGAAGGTGGAGTTGACTCTTTATAGAGCCTCATGCCACACCCCTCACTCAAATTCCAGGTCCAACTCCTCCTCACATTTCCTTTTAATCTCATCCAACAGGACGACCATAGATTTCCGATACCCTCCGTCCCCTACATCTAACACCAAGAGGGCTCTCTCCAACAACCAGGGCGGGAGGGCTAAAGGGAAGGAAGTGACCTCCTTGTGCACAAAGTTTCATACTTGGTAGTGTCAAAACTGGTTCCCTCTTAGGAGCTTATTTTCCTCCAGCCACTCCTCAAAATGAGCAAACTTAACACCAAGAAACAAGTCAGTAAACCGTTCAAACCCCTCCTCCCTCCATGCTCTGAAGGACGAATCCAAATCTAGCACAAAACGATGGTACCCATAAATTGGGGCCAGTGCCAACATAGCACCCAGTTTAAACTGCTGTCAAAACTGTCCCTATTCCTTTTTTTTTTTAAATTTAGATTACCCAATTATTTTTTCCAATTAAGGGGCAATTTAGCGTGGCCAATACACCTACTCTGCACATTTTTGGGTTGTGGGGGCGAAACCCACGCAGACACGGGGAGAATGTGCAAACTCCACACGGACAGTGACCCAGAGCCGGGATCGAACCTGGGACCTCAGCGCCGTGAGGCGGTTGTGCTAACCACTAGGCCACCGTGCTGCCCCAACTGTCCCTATTCCTAACCAAAAAAAAACAATCACTGAAAGGATCCCAGCCGAGTAAAGATGAAGACGGAGACTCGAGGGCAGGTAGAAGTAGAAAGAAGTTGAACTGTGATGTCACAGCCTGCGGGTAAGTGATTGGCTGGTGATTGGTAAGTAATTTTTCTTTTCCCTGAGGTGTTCTCGTGCGGGGTGCAGTGGTTGCTGAGTGAGTGCTTGCTGAGAAGGGGAGTAAATTTTTAAAAAACTTAGTGTTGGGAGTTTCCAGCTGAATCCGGTCAGAGTGAGGACAGAGTGACTGCTGGGTAAGTAGTAAAGATTTAAATTGCTTACGCGGGCCCATAACAGCTGATTGCTGTTCTCGTACGGGGCGTAGTGGTTGCTGGTTAACCTGTGTTTAAGCTGGGCTGTTCCTAAACCCGAGACATTACACTTGTAGTGTCCCCCACCCTTCCACCTCCTCTAACCTAAGGGTAGAATGAATAACAGGTAAGCTCGTTCCTTCTTTTTCTTGTTTTATCTAGAGGGGATGGCAGGGAAGGCAGTGCAATGTTCCTCCTGCAGAATGTTTGAGGTGAGGGACGCCGTCAGTGTCCCAGCTGATTTCACCTGTGGGAAGTGCACCCATCTCCAGCTCCTCAGAAACCACATTAGGGAACTGGAGCTAGAGCTGGATGAACTGCGGATCATTCGGGAGGCAGAGGTGGTCATACATAGTAGCTTCGGGGATGTAGTTACTCCGAAGAATCAAGATAGATGGGTGACGGTGAGAGGGGCTGGGAGGAAGCAGTCAGTACAGGGATCCCCTGTGGTCGTTCCCCTCAGTAACAAGTATACCGCTTTGGATACTGTTGAGGGAGCGATCTACCAGGGGTAAGCCATGGGGAACGGATCTCCAGCACTGAGTCCGCCCCTGTGGCTCAGAAGGGAAGGGGGAGAGCAGGAGAGCAATAGTTATTGAGGACTCGATAGTTAAAGGGATAGATAGACAGTTCTGTGGCAACAGAAGAGACACTCGGATGGTATGTTGCCTCCCAGGTGCCAGGGTCCGTGACGTCTCGGACCATGTTTTCCGAATCCTTAAGGGGGAGGGGGAACAGTCACAAGTCGTGGTACACATCGGTACCAACGACATAGGTAAGAGAAGGGACTGGGATTTAAAACAGGAATTTAGGAAGCTAGGGTGGAAGCTGAGAGCCAGGACAAACCATGTTGTCATCTCTGGTTTGTTGCCGGTGCCACACACTAGTGAGGTGAGGAACAGGGAGAGAGTGCAGATAAATACGTGCCTGCAGGGATGGTGTAGGAGGGAGGGTTTCAGATATGTGGATAATTGGAGCACATTCTGCGGAAGGTGGGACCTGTACAGACATGACGGTTTGCACCTGAACCAGAGGGGCACCAATATCCAGGGAGGGAAATTTGCTACGGCTCCTCCTGCTACGGAGGAGGTAGATGTTCTGAGGAAGGATGTATTAGCAATTTTGAAAAACCTTAGGGTCGACAAGTCACCTGGGCCAGATGGGATATATCCAAGGATTCTTTTGGAGGCAAGGGATGAGATTCGGGAGCGTTTGGTTTTGTTCTTTGGGTCCTCACTGTCCACGGGGATAGTGCCAGAGGACTGGAGAATGGTGAATGTTGTTCCTCTGTTCAAGAAAGGGAATAGGGATGATCCTGGTAATTATCGGCCGGTTAGTCTTACTTTGGTGGTCGGTAAGTTAATGGAAAAGGTCCTGAAGGATAGGATTTATGACCATTTGGAAAGATGCAGCTTAATCCAGGATAGTCAACACGGATTCTTGAAGGGTAAGTCTTGCCTCACAAATTTGATTGTATTCTTTGAGGAGGTAACTAAATACATAGATGAAGGTAGAGCAGTTGATGTCGTATACATAGATTTTAGTAAGGTATTTGATAATGTTCCCCATGGTCGGCTCATGAAGAAAGTAAGGAGGTGTGGGATAGAGGGAAATTTGGCCAATTGGACAAGTAACTGGCTATCACATAGAAGACAGAGGGTGGGGGTGGATGGAAAATTTTCAGACTGGAGACCCGTTACCAGCGGTGTACCACAGGGATCAGTGCTGGGTCCTCTGCTATTTGTGATTTTTATCAATTACTTGGAGGAGGGGGCTGAAGGGTGGGTCAGTAAATTTGCTGATCAAACCAAGATTGGTGGAGTAGTGGATGAGGTGGAGGGCTGTTGCAGGCTGCAAAGAGACATTGATAGGATGCAGAGCTGGGCCGAAAAATGGCAGATAGAGTTTAACCCTGATAAGTGCGAGGTGATTCATTTTGGTAGAAAAAATTTGAATGCGGATTACAGGGTCAACGGCAGGGCTCTGAGGAATGTGGAGGAACAGAGATCTTGGGGTTCATGTCCACAGATCTCTAAAGGTTGCCACTCAAGTGGATAGAGCCGTGAAGAAGGCCTAAATTGTGTTAGCGTTTATTAACAGGGCGTTTGAGTTTAAGAGCCGTGGGGTTATGCTGCAACTGTACATGACCCTGGTGAGACTGCATTTGGAGTATTGTGTGCAGTTCTGGTCACCTCAGTATAGGAAGGATGTGGAAGCATTGGAAAGGGTGCAAAGGAGATTTACCAGGATGCTGCCTGGTTTGCAGGATAGGTCTTATGAGGAAAGGTTGAGGGAGCTAGGGCTTTTCTCTTTGGAGCAGAGGAGGATGAGAGGCGACTTAATAGATGTTTATAAGATGGTGAGGGGGATAGATAGGGTGGACGTTCAGAGACTATTTCCTCGGGTGGATGTAACTGTTACAAGGGGGCATAACTATAAGGTTCGGGGTGGGAGATATTGGAAGGATGTCCGAGGTAGGTTCTTTACTCAGAGAGTGGTTAGGGTGTGGAATGGACTGCCTGCTGTGATAGTGGAGTCGGACACTTTAGGAACTTTCAAGCGGTTATTGGATAGGCACATGGAGCACACCAGAATGACAGGGAGTGGGATAGCTTGATCTTGGTTTCAGACAATGCTCGGCACAACATTGAGGGCCGAAGGACATGTTCTGTGCTGTACTGTTCTATGTTTTATGTTCTATATTTTCAAGGTAGCTACCACCACCAGATTGGCAGTCCATTTCTTTGGAGAAAACAGAAGTGGAGCCATGACCACCAATGTCCTCAAGCTGGTACCTTTACAGTTGTACTACAGAGTACAGTACCACAGAGAGTGTGAACATAGCCCAGTCCATCACCCAAACCCGCCTCCCATCCATTGACTCTGTCTACACCTGCTGCTGCCTTAGGAAAGCGGACAGCATAATCAAAGACCCCTCCCACCCGGGTTATTCTCTCTTCCAACCTCTTCCATCAGGCAGGAGATACAAAAGTCTGAGAACACACGTGAACTGATTCAAAAACAGCTTCTTCCCCGCTGTTACCAGACTCCTGAAAGACCCTCGGGCTGAACTGATCTCTCCACACATCTTCTCTACTGAGTAGTACTACACTCTCTATGCTTCACCCGATGTCTATGTCTATGTATTTACATGGTGTATTTATAATTTTCCTATGTTTTTTCATGTTTGGAATGATCTGTCTGGACTGCACGCAGAACAATACCTTTCACTGTACCTTGGTACGTGTGACAATAAATCCAAATCCATAATTTCTCTCCATACGCCCCCACATCGACTCCGTCCCTCTATTGCACCCCCATAACTTTTCAATGTTCGCAATCCAATAGTAGTATAACAGGTTGGACAATGCTAGGACCCCGACTGCCTATCCTTTTGTAAAAATCCCTACAGACCCGGGGGGTCCTGCCGGCCCAAACAAAAGACAAGATCATCTCACTGGAATGACGGAGGTAGAGGGGCGAACTGATAGAGGTCTACAAAATTATGAGGGGCATAGACAGAGTGGATGGTCAGAGGCTTTTCCGCAGGGTAGAGGGGCCAATTAGTACGGGGCATAGGTTTAAGGTGTGAGGGGCAAGGTTTAGAGGATATGTACGAGGCACGTTTTTTACACAGAGGGTAGTGGGTGCCTGGAACTTGCTGCCGGAGGTGGTGGTGGAAGCAGGGACGATAGTGACGTTTAAGGGGCATCTTGACAAATACATGAATAGGATGGGAATAGAGGGATACGGACCCAGGAAGTGTAGAAGATTTTAGTTTAGATGGCCAGCATGGTCAGCACAGGCTTGGAGGGCCGAAGGGCCTTTCCTGTGCTGTACTTTTCTTTGTTCTTTGTTTTTATTGACTCAGACAAAGAGAGTTAATGGAAAACTGGGAGGCACTGAAACAAGAATAGAAATCTTGGGAGGTTGTTCATTTTGACTGACTGGACACTGCTGCCAAATTCAGCGAGAGGTTAGCCCACTTCTTCAGGTCAGCCTTCACCGCCTTAACCAGGTCCCCAAATTTAAAAAAAATATAAATTTAGAGTACCCAATTCTTTTTGTTTCCAATTAAGGGGCAATTTAACATGGCCAATCCACCTACCCTTCACATCTTTTTGGTTTGTGGGGGTGAGACCCACGCAGACATGGGGAGAATGTGCAAACTCCACACGGACAGTGACCTGGGGCTGGATTTGAAGCTGGGTTCTCGGCACCCTGAAGCAGTAGTGCTAACCATTGCTCCACCGTGCCACCTTCCCCCATAATTTAACTTCTGTAACAAGGCCCATTCATGGGCCACCCGGACTCCCAGATAATGAACGCTGGACCTGGCCAAGCGAAAAGACAACTTCCCAAGTTGGTTCCCCTCCCTGGGAGATTCAGCGGAAAGCATTGGCTTTCACCCCAGTTCAATTTGTACCCCGAAAAGGAGCCATACCTCCCAAACAGCTTCATTATCTCCAATGCACTGGAAAGAGGTCCATCATATACATCAACAGGTCATCTACATACAATAGCACTCAATGCTCCCCCCCCCTCCCCACCCCCCCCCCCCACCCCCTCTCTATCCCCCTCCACTTCATGGTTGACCTCAATGCTACGGCCAGAGGTTCAATTGCGAAGGAAAACAGTACCAGGGAGAGGGGACCCCCCTGTCTCATGCCTCACTTCAGTTGGATGTATTTTGAATTTAAAGCATTTGTATGGACTGCCGCAGTGGGTCCCTATACAACAGCCAGATCCAAGATATAAATCTAGGCCCAAAGCCAAACCTCCCCAAAACCTCAAACCCCTGTCAAATGTCTTCTCCACATCTAGTGAGACATCTAGTGTCACTTCAGGGGCTGGAGAGGGGGACAAAACAACATTAAGAAGCCGTTGAACATTGGCTGACAATTGTCCTCCCGCTGCCTTGGGGAAGCGGGTAGCATAATCAAAGACCCCTCCCATCTAGGTTATTCTCTCTTCCAACCTCTTCTATCGGGCAGAAGATACAAAAGTTTGAGAACACGCTCAAATAGGTTCAAAAACAGCTTCTACCCAGCTGTTAACAGACTCCTAAATGACCCTCTTATGGCCTGAACTGATCTTATGGACTGAACCTGTAGCCACCTGGGGTGGTCACTGCCCAACACAAAATGGAAGATTACAAAGAATGCAGGGAAAATGGACATGTTGCAAAAGCAAGCAGCTTGCAAAAGCACTTGTGTATTCTGACTGCTGCAGAAACCAGACAGCACTGTGAAAGAAAACAAGTTAGCATACTAATGAGGCGATACCCGGTGATTCCCAGGTACAATGGAAACAAGTTAACTCAAATCGCTACAGTGAATAGAAGGCCAGACTTCTCGGCGCCAAGAGATGTCCAAAACAATAAGCCCCAAGAACCGCCCAGTGATCGAGGGACTGCCCCGTTATTGGGGAAATTCAAATCAATCGATTGGGAAGAGACCCAATCGATTGCGAGTGTATAGAGGGTCCACCCAGGTGGGCACGAGACCCTGGGAGAGGTATAAGACAGAGACCCCGACCCCAGCTCTCTCTCTCAGCCAGCCTCTCCTGACCAGCTCTCTCTCTCAGCCAGCCTCTCCTTGACCAGCTCTCTTAGCCAGCCTCTCCTTGACCAGCTCTCTCAGCCGGCCCTCCCAACAAGAACACCTTTGTAGCAGCTCTTGAACTTGACCACGGAGAGGAGAGGCCTGGTCAGCAGCCGCCATCAAGTAAGTGTCATACAACGCATGCTACGAGAGTAGACACTCCTGACCCCTTTAGTCCACACCGACTGAAAGCCTGCAATCCAGGACAAAGCTAGAGGCCGTTGTTCCCTGATCCGGCAGTTCCCTTATCCAGATAAGTATTTGGCCTGTTAGTGGTAGGATTAGTCTAGTCTTGTAGTTTTATATGCATAATTAGTAGATAACTATTATAATAAACGTGTCTTGTTTGAACTTACTAACTGGTGTATGGAGTTATTGGTCTGAACTTGAACTTGAAACTTGTGGCGGTATCTTAACGATACCTGGTGACTCTAGAGCTAAGGAACGAAACAGAGCCAAATTGAGTGTAAAGCACACTCACCCAGAACGAGCAACAAACCGATCTTCTCTACAGTTGTAGCACTATATTCCGTATACTTCACTCGCTGTCTATGTATATGTATTTTCATTATGTATACTCATGTATTTATCGTATGCTCTATATTTTCATGTATGGAGCAATCTGCCTTAACTGTACGCAGAACAATATTTTTCACTGTACCTCGGTACACGTGACAATAAATCTAAATTTAATCTAAATTGCCTCTTACTCCCTCACCCACTGGAAATGAGGCCACGACTCAGCTTGGTGATAGATACCTTGGGCCTCACTATGCAGCCAGATTGGCACATTTATCCGGCCTTGTTTCACTCTCACTCAAGTGAAATGAGGCCGATGAATGGCGGGAGAGGCCAAACAGTTTGTAATGCAGCCAGCCCACTCCCATAGGCGAAATCGGGATCTCGCCTCAGCGTGGCGAGAAACCAATTATCACCACTTAAGCCCTGTTTCCATACTTTTAATGAGAGCCACCCCATATCGAACGGCCTCCCGTTATTCATCGGCCTCCCCAGCAGGAGCTCCCGCTGCCACAGATTAGTACTCTTTTTTAAAAACGTGAACCTGATGGAAGGGCTTCTATGGGGAGCCGAGGAGGTGAGTAGCCATCTTTGCTCCCAGGTAAAAAGTCCGGGGTTGCTGTGCTTGCCAACTCAGTGCTCGGCAGGGGGTGGGGTTCCATCGGCTGGAGGTGGGAGACCCTCCACAGGGGTAGGCTGCCATTAGAGGACAGGAGGGGAGGCACTGGGGGGAGGGAGGGCAATCGAGCATGGCACCACCATGCCAACCCCTATCATGTGTATCTGTTCAGGGGGCAACCTTTACCCTTGTCTGTCTGCTCCACTAATCCCCAATGACGGCTGAGGCCTTTGGCCATGCGGCTGAAGGCTATTGCTAATAGGGAATTGGTAATCATATATATCAGCACTTCACACAACCCAAGTGAATTCCTGTGAGTGGGCGGTACATGTAGCATGTGGGAGTTATAGATCATAGATCATAGAATTTACAATGCAGAAGGAGGCCATTCGGCCCATAGAGTCTGCACTGGGTTTTGGAAAGAGCACCCTACTGAAGCCCACGTCTCCACCCTATCCCCGTGACCCAACCTAACCTTTTTTGGACACTAAGGGCAATTTATCATGGCCAATCCACCTAACCTGCACGTCCTTGGACTGTGGGAGGAAACCGGAGCACCCGGAGGAAACCCACGCAGACACGGGGAGAATGTGCAGACTCCGCACAGACAGTGAACCAGCTGGGAATCAAACCGGGTCCCTGGTGCTGTGAAGCAACAGTGCTATCCACTGTGCTACCGTTCTGCCCAACTGGGATTCAAATGATACAAGGTGAACCGAGGGAGAAATATTCATGCAGTGTGTCCCGCAAAGTTCTTTCACCCAATTAGCGACAAACCCAACGAGAGGAGATACAATTTCAGATCCAGTTTTGGGGAACGAAGAAGGGCAAGTGGATGAAATGACAGCTGCTGACCAAATCGGGGATTGTGATCAGGATTCTAACTAATTTGGAAGATGGAGGGGGCGCAGATTGTTAGCAGAATAGCGACACAATGTATCACAGAAAAACAATCACGTCAGAGGGAATACAGCGGTAATAAGTTTCAGGAGAGTAAGGCAAGGCCGGATGGCCTCTACTTTAAAGCCTGAAGGTAAAACAGATGAGTGGGCCTCACGGTAGCATGGTGGTTAGCATCAATGCTTCACAGCTCCAGGGTCCCAGGTTCGATTCCCGGCTGGGTCACTGTCTGTGTGGAGTCTGCACGTCCTCCCTGTGTGCGCGTGGGTTTCCTCCGGGTGCTCCGGTTTCCTCCCACAGTCCAAAGATGTGCGGGTTAGGTGGATTGGCCATGCTAAATTGCCCGTAGTGTAAGGTTAAGGGGGGGTTGTTGGGTTACGGGTATAGGGTGGATACGTGGGTTTGAGTAGGGTGATCATGGCTCGGCACAACATCGAGGGCCGAAGGGCCTGTTCTGTGCTGTACTGTTCTATGTTCTATGTTCTAAGGGTGAGGGTTGACACGTGGAATTATGATAAAGTAGCCATCACGGAGACATGGTTGTGGAAGGGGCAGGATTGGCAGCTCAACATCCCGGGGTATAGAATAGGAGGGACAGGGGAGGGGGCAAAAGAGGGGGAGGCATTGCACTATTGGTTAAGGAGCCAATTACTGTGGTAAGGAGAGATAATGGGCAGGATTCTCCGACCCACTGCCGGGTCAGAGAATCGCCACGGGCCGGCGTGAATCCCGCCCCCGCCGTCTCCCAAAGTCTCCGGCACCAGAGATTCTGCGGGGGCGGAAATCGCGCCGTGCCGGTCGGTGCCCCCCCCCCCCCCTCCGGCGATTCTCCGACCCGCGATGGGCCAAAGTCCTGCTGCTGTCATGCCTCTCCCGCCGATGTGGATCAAACTACCTACCTTACCGCGGGGCGATCTGGCCCCGGGGGGGTGCCCCCACGGTGACCTGGCCCGCGATCGGGGCCCGCCGATCGGCTGGCGGGCCTGTGCCGTGGGAGCACTCTTTTCCTTCCGCATTCGCCATAGTCTTCACGATGGCGGACGCGGAAGTGGCCTCCTCCCCTGCGCATGCAGGATGATGTCAGCAGCAGCTGACGCTCCGGCGCATGCGCAGACTTCCGTCGGCCGGTGAAGTCCCTTCGGCCCCAGCTGGCGTGGCGCCAAAGGCCTTTCCCGCCGGTCGGCGGGGCGCCAACCACTCCGGCACGGGCCGAGCCCCTCAAGGTTAGGGCTTGGCCCCTACAGGTGCGGAGAAATCCGCACCTTTGGGGCTGCCCGACGCCGGAGTGGTGCACGCCACTCCATCCCGCCGGGACCCCCCCGCCCCGCCAGGTAGGGGAGAATCCCGGCCAATATCTTGGGGGTGGTGTTAAATGAAACTTTGTGGGGAGAGCTTAGAAATAAAAAAGGGACAGATGGCACGGTGGCACAGTGGTTAACACTTCTGCCTACAGGGCTGAGGACCCGGGTTCGATCCCGCTCCCGGGTCACTGTCTGTGTGGAGTTTGCACATTCCCCCTGTGTTTGCGTGGGTTTTACCCCCACAACCCAAAGATGTGCAGGTTAGGTGGATTGGCCGCGCTAAATCCAGCGCCATAGTGAGAATTATTTTGTAGTCTTAATAGGGCCTCATGTTCCTCAGTATTATTTCCTCCAGCTGCCTAACCCCCCTCTTGCTGCTGACCCTCCAATTTACTGGAGTTGGTTTAGCACAGTGGGCTAAATAGCTGGCTTGCAATGCAAACAACACCAGCTGCGCGGGTTCAATTCCCGTACCGGCCTCCCCAAACAAGTGCCGGAATGTGGCGACTAGGGGCTTTCCACAGTAACTTCATTGAAGCCTACTTGTGACAATAAGCGATTATTATTATTATTAACTTGCAGCCTGCTACAGTCGATAAATTCACTTCCCAAATCTTCAGCATTCACATCGCCCGCACTGATCCGCTCCACATCCGCGGACATTGAAAATGTGGCCCCAAAACACATTTCGAAATGGCAGTTCAAGGCTAGGAATGTTTCTATTTCAAGTTGTCTGCAAAATGATGTATTTATACAAAATATTGTGCAGAACTCGCGGGTGTGACATTAAATTACGGTGTTATCAGTCAAGAATTAAACTCCAGACTCTGTTGATATTTGTCTTTATCGGGGGTAATATGGAATAAATCTATCCCAAAAACAAAATACATTTAAGACGATTAATTTCAACCTTCACCAGCCAAATTCGCGCGTTTTCAGTGTTATTCCTTAGTTGAACAATTATTTGTGAGTTATTACAATCAGGCAGATGTTGTACCGAAAAGATTGAACGAATTAATGATCAGATCAAAGGACTATTCCCCTCTTGAGAGGCGGATCGGTGTGAAAGGCTAGAGAATAAAACGAAGCAGGAGGATTGGGAATCTAAAATCTATCAGAACACCTGGAAATCTGTTGCCGACAAAAAAACAGAAAATATTTTGTAAAAGAATAAGAAAAATTATAACAGAACATGTGGATATTTACGGAAAAAAAAGTCACGTCGGCGTTTGAGTCAACGAGGAGTCAACCATTCAATATCAACCTGTGTTGGCTGTTGCAGATGCCACTCCACTTGCAAAGAATCTCTACCATGAATTGGTTTAAATTTCAAATTAAAGCCTGTGCGACTAAGCCGCTTAGTGATTCCGCACTTTTCCCGCGTGGGAATGGGATTTCTCCCCGGGACGCGGCGCCTTCCTGGTCTGAAACGTGGTCCACATCTCTCCAAGGTCGCTGGAAACCATTCAGCACGCGATTGATTACAAAGAGCTAGACGGGAGGGAGAAATTCTGTCCACTTCCTCTAAGCAGTCGGATGCCCACTCCACTCCCACACTGCTCCCAGTGGGAATTCTGCATCAACACTGGAAACGTGTATGGGAGGCAGGATTCGAATGAACTGAAAGGGTCTACAATGGTCCCAAATCCCGCCACAACCCACCCTGGCCTGCATTGTAATCAATCTCACAACATCAAAGTTTGTGAAGGGAGGGTGTAATAATAAGCTATTATTATTTAGGTGGGGTGAAGGGTTGGGGGGACAGTCACTAAATCATGCTTGACGCTGGGGTAGTATGGGTCGCCCCTCTGTGATCGATGAGACCGCTTCAGTGTCCAAATAGCCAAATTATCATTTAAGGACGTTTAACTCTCCGTTCGTCCTTTTGGAGATCATCCTCTCCGTTCGCAATACCCATTCCAGCTTTGCCTCTGGTTATTAAAATGTGCTTCACTTTCACCCGGCGTTTTAACCTGTAAATTTCTTGCATCGAGGGGTATTTTAAAGGCAAAAAGGAGGGAAAATAAATTAAGTTTTGGCCCAGATGCGGATTGTGACTTGGGTTTGTAAATGGTGTTATTTTAAATGGTCGGGGTTTTCGCCTGGAATCATTTATTGATCAGATTCCCTCTGTATTTATTATTGAGAATATGAAATATTGGTTTTCCAAAGAGCGACTTGCAATCTGATCAGTGCCACTGGGCAGGACATGGACATCTTTCAGTTTTCTGTCATTTCTAGAACGTATTTTCCTCAAAAATATACCTTATTCATAAGATTTGTAGAAATACTAAAGTTTCAGACTGAGTATTACAGAAAGTGCATTAGAATTCAATCTGCTCGCTGCACGCTCCACTCTGAGGTGTAATTGCTACACTCCTGATATTTACAATATACATTCCATGTCAGGAATACGGTGTTGAAACATTGGTAAATTCGCTTGTTAATTTCTTGAATCGCTTTCAGATTCTACACGTATCCATGTTCCTCCCGTCAACCTTTCCGGTTCCAATATCTACCGGTCACTTTTATCTTGTATCCCCTTCGTTTAGTCACCTCTGATCGTTAACATCACTGGTTTTATAATCTAATCTCTGTAAGAATGAACTTTTGAACTAAATAAAAAACGAATACAGAGCGTGCAAGTTTGAATAGAGATCATCAGGCATCAGACAGTCCCGCAGATACATTCAAGATTCGTAACCCATCATAATAAGTTAGAAAAGTCGATGTATTTGACATTGCATTTAATTTATTATCTATTATACCTTTATTGCGTAAAGGTGTAATACATTTAACAGTGGTTATGTATATCTAAAGCCGTTCTCTTATGTAGATGGACGTGAAAGATGCTTTTTTGTCACAAATATAAATGAGACATATTTCTATTAAACTCCGAGCGTTTATTGTAAGCAACTTTTGTAGAAAGGAGAGGAGCATTTTATACCGCGCCTTTCATCTTCAAAGCGCTCGACAACCAGTGAAGTACTTTTGGAGTGTGGTCGTTGTGTAATGTACGATTTTATTATTTATAAATCCAACAATCGTTTGCAATTCTGCGCGCTTTTATGACATGCTCAATCTGAGGATGCCAACATGAAAATAAAAAAAAAAAACAGGATGGCATCCGGACAGAAATTACATACAAAGCGAAGGTAACATTTCTCAGAAAATCGTGCACAAGCTTTTTTGCGAAGTGTAAAAAGGAACGAAACGGGGGAAACGCTGCTTTCCCGCTGCATCAGTCTGAAGTTGCTATGGTTTCGCTCACTGGGAAAGGGAGGACCACTTCTCTATAGCTGACCCCCTCCTCCCCATCATCATTTAATTAAACTTCGAGTTACAGTCAGGGTGACCCCGGTCCTCTGCAGTGACCTGCTGATGTGAAATGAGTCAATCTGAAATCAAGTTTCTTCTTAAATCGCAATTTGGTGACTTTTGTTTTGGGGGATTTTTTTTTGGAAGGGGGGGGGGGGGGTCTTGTCTTTCCATATTCCTTCCAGAGTTATTCCAGGTGTTCCTGCGATGTTGGAAGATTGAAATGATTGACGTCACATCGTCATAGAAACATGTTAAATATGTTTGCAACAAAGCTGTGTGTTTACAAGTCCCTGTTTTTGTTGCTCTTGTAATTACAGATGAGGGGGCGGCTGGAAGAGCTGGGGTGGATCTTACATTCCCCAGGGAGTTGGAGTTGAAATTGATGAGTTTGGTTTTATTACAGTAGCCTCCCCCCCCCCCCCCCCCCCCATTCAAGGAGGGGATGGTGTACGTGATCCAGATTTGAACACATCCATCTCCTGTCACTCGGCATCCAGGTGAACAGAGACTTAGAGAGACCAGAGGGGTTCCATATGGAAAGCAACAGGCAGGGCAGCACATTGGACTGCAGCGAGCAGAGCGGCTGCACTGCCCAGGGGTCTGCTTCAGCCAACGGCCGCTCCGACCCGCCGCCCACTCGCCCGGGAGAAAAGGAAGCCCCCCTCATGCCGGCCAAGAAGGTCAGGGATTGTGTGGCTGTCGGGGACAAGGATTGCCCCTGTCCCGAGCGCCGTTTCTCCAGGGGCTACAGCCAGACACCGGCTCCCCACACCCAGTCCAGCCGCAGCCCGGAGCAGAGGGACAAGTGGGGCAAGAAAATGGATTTCCTCCTGTCAGTCATTGGGTTTGCGGTGGACCTGGGCAATGTCTGGCGCTTTCCTTATGTCTGTTACCAAAACGGAGGCGGTAAGTTTATGGTTAATATACTGTACACAAAGTTCTCTGAAAAAAAACATTCCAGGGATAACAAAACACATTGCTCAATGGATAACGTTTCAGTAATTAATGAATTAAAGAGATTTATTAGAACGAAAGGGGCATTTAAAATCATTCCAGCATTTCCTTTTTTTGCTCCTGGTTGCAACTTACCTTTCTGTTTTACTTAATCCGTTTTAATATCTACAAAATATTATTTGAACATTTGGGAAGGAGCTATGTTGCTGGTCCCCAATATTTTCAAGCGTCCCCAATAACCTTTCCAGCGGCGTTGTGATATTTGATCAAATATATCCTTCGGTTGGGATTTGTACTCATTGATCTCCTGCCGTTGGCTGTAAAGGGTGACTGTGATTATCGCAAAGCCGTTCAAATACTTGCAAATTAATGTAAATTTGTCTTGTTGTTGTAATATTCAGCCCAGTCACAAGTCTCACTGATTACTTTCCATTTCCCACTCTATATTTCTCAATCAGGGATATGTGCATTTCGCCGTTAACTTAATTAATGATGGTGTTTTACTGATGTGCCCGACCATATTTCAAGGGATTTATATAGTCGTGTTGCCAGTTAATATTAATAATAATCTTTATTGTCACAAGTAGGCTTACATTGCGATGAGGTTACTGTGAAAAGTCCTTCATTGCCACACTCGGGCGCCTGTTCGGGTACACAGAGGGAGAATTCAGAATGTCCAATTCACCTAACAGCACATCTTTCGGGACTTGTGGGAGGAAACCGGAGCCCCCGGAGGAAACCCAGGCAGACACAGGGAGAACGTGCAGACTCCACACAGACAGTGACCCAAGCGGGAATCGAACCTGGGACCCTAGCGCCGTGAAGCCACAGTGTTAACCACTGTGCTACTGTGCCACCCTAAAGCTGTTTAAAGCTGCCACCAGAATAAGGCAGAAAGAAGCCCAGATCAGCCGGCGGCTCTGCTTCCAATCCGATTGAGTTTCACAAATGGGGAATGTGTCCACAACATAAAGGTTGATGGTGTTAGCTCGGATCTCAATTGTTCTCTCGACACATAGCCCAGTTGGAGCAAGGTTAAGGCAGCGGTGGTGATTACCTTTAGTTAAACAGGTCACACGTGTCACCACTAAAAATGGTGTTGGGAAGCAGAGAATAATTGAAATGTAATTGAACAATAATTGAATAATTGTTCATGGATAGGTAAATGGGGGAAGAGGAGGCAGTTCCGATGGACAGAAATGTGTGGCTGGTAAGGCAATAGACAGACCACAGATATGGAGAAACGGAGATTTGGAAGTAGATGATAACGGTTTAAGTCATCCGTCGTCTTTTAAAGTTTGATTATGAGATTTCCGCTTCGACTTAATTGCGGTAGTGGTATACGTCCCAATCTCTATTTCACTCTCTGCCAAATGATTAAAAATTGATTTATAATCTGCACATTTTATTTCTTGGTTTACGGTCTGTGAGAATTCTTCAATCTGATTCGCTGCAGTCTGATTATTTTGATTTGCTGGATGCCACGGATTTCCCAGCGATGGCACCAGATTGAATGCCAAGTGCAAATAAATTGATGCTCCCGAATCCTCTAAGTTTCTTGGGGAAACTTTTCCTGAGGTCAGTTTTGCCCTTTCGCCACTGACTGCATTCACCTACCAATCAAACTGCATTACAAATCTGCAAATCCAAGACGGGAGCAGTTTGCCTTTCACACAATATAAAAAGGACGCATTTTAGTATCAGCATTCTTTTATTCAGAATTATTCTTAAAATTTGAAAAAGAAAATCCATAAAATTTCAAACATCTCTTTTAAAACATCCCCTAGATCTAAATGCCTCTGACCATTTGTTCTTTGGCACTTTTCCCAGAGGTTAGTCAGCTTTTAAAGATTGATCAGAGCCTCTGCGGAGGAAATAATCACGAGATACAGGAGCAACAATTTTTGATGTTTTGTTCCCCGATCAGACTAAACCAAACTGTATGTGTTCATGTTAAGCACAAATCCCAGAAACAGGGTTCTATCAATCGAACTCTCTTTCAGTGTCACACTCAATAATTATTCTGGCAATTCTTTTCTCATGATAACATTAATTTGAACAAAATATTGAAACAAATCTGATTTCTTGGATAATGATTGCACATTGGGCATTTGATATTTGCACTTAGCAATGGTTCTTGGAGAGTGGACAGATACCACTATTGAAATGAAATGAAAATCGCTTATTGTCACAAGTAGGCTTCAAATGAAGTTACTGTGAAAAGCCCCTAGTCGCCACATTCCGGCGCCTGCTCGGGGAGGCTGGTACGGGACAAGGTGATTGCCACTATGTATCGGGCATTGTGCATTGGGATGCATGTCTTCATATATTGGGATATTAGTGCATTGGGTAGTTGTCATGGCACAGTGACTAGTTATTAAACATTAGTGTATTAACCACTGCACATTGGAATAGATGCCATCATATAGTGGGCTAGCTATCAGTAGTATATTGAGATAACTATCCGCACATTGAATAGAAATATATTAGAAAGTGGACAATTACCATTGTACATTGGGCTAGAGAGTACTCTTGTTGTCCAGCTCAGCTGGGTTGTGATGCAGAGCCAACGGCACAAGTTCAATTCCTGTACCAGCTGAGGTTATTCAGGAAGGCCCAGTCTCTCAACCTCACCCCTTGCCTGAGGTGTGGTGATCCTCAGGTTTCAATCACCACCAGTCAGCTCTCCCCCCTCAAAGGGTGAAGCAGCCTTTAGTCATCTGGGACTATTGCGACTTTCCTTTTACTCTTGATAAGATTGGACCCTGATTTGTATAGGTTAGTGATCTAATAATTTCTCCTACATTTTCAGAGATCTTCTGTTGTTAATTTCAGGTGCCTTTCTCATCCCCTACACCATAATGGCAATGTTTGGGGGAATTCCTCTGTTCTACATGGAGCTAGCCTTGGGACAATACCAGAGGACAGGTGTGATTCCAGTTTGGAAGAGGATATGCCCAATATTTAAAGGTGAGTGCTTCAAAAGTAGACATCATTACAGCATGCAGAGTTATAAAATCCAAACATCTCGTGTCCACATTAGTCACACCAAAAAGTTAACTGAAACCATAAACTGAAAAATAAGTCAACTGGGCACTATATTATGGTTTAAAAATCCTAACACTTCAAACACTGGATTTTAAGAATCATAGAATTTACAGTGCAGAAGGAGGCCATTCGGCCCATCGAGTCTGCACTGGCTCTTGGAAAGAGCACCCTACCCAAGCCCACACCTCCACCCTATCCCCATAACCCAGTAACCCCACCCAACACTAAGGGCAATTTTGGACACTAAGGGCAATTTATCATGGCCAATCCACCTAACCTGCGCATCTTTGAACTGTGGGAGGAAACCGGAGCACCCGGAGGAAACCAACACACACACGGGGAGAACGTGCAGACTCTGCACAGACAGTGACCCAAGCCAGGAATCGAACCTGGGACCCTGGAGCTGTAAAGTAATTGTGCTAACCACTATGCTACTGTGCTGCTCTAGAAGTGCAAGTTTATTTTCCAGAAATAAACGATTGAGTCAAGTTCCTTTATTTGCAGCGGGGGCAGGAGGAGGAATCTCAATTCTAGCTATGATCAGACCTTCTTATTTATACAAGAATATTGTTACTGAGTAAAAGACAGTATTCTTTGGGGTACATTACTCTCTTTCTGTCCACTGACTTTAATTCAGTTGGATATTGTATTTTAATTTTTTTTAAGTGCTCTCACTGCACCCTCAAGTGGTTTTGTGGCTAACCACAACATGCAGATTCAAACTGAGTGTCACATAGCAGGAGGTCCCATTGCTGACACTCCAAACTGTACTGAGTTACACAGAATAACCAGGAAACCAGTGGTGGCATCCAATTGTCTTCAACATCCAGCCGGGGTTGGAAACGAGTGCGGAGACAGATGTTGTAGCTTTCGCCTCGTCGATCGCCCGTCGGGTTGGAGATCAACCTCGCCATCCTGTGCCCTGGCATGGCACGAGGACCTGTTGGAATTCTTGACTCCTGAGAAGGTTAAGTTTGAACTGAGGGGAAGGATAGAGGGGTTCTAAAATTCATGGGCGTTATTCATTACGCACTTTCAAGAATTGGATAAGATCGAACATTAGTGGGGGGGAGGATGGTTGGGGGGAGGGTATGTGTTAATGGTGACTATGGGTGATTCCTGATTCCTTTTTGTTATTTGTTTATGTGAACATGCGGACAGTTGTTTGGGTTTGGTGGGAGGATGGGATTGTTGTTGTTGATATGGGGATTGACATTATGTCCGTTACTGATTGTTGTTTATTGTTGGTGGGTGCAAATTTGGGAGAAAATGTGAAAAAGGAGGAGAATATAAATATATATTTTTATAAATTGTCTTCAAAATCTCTGAGTTGAGATCAGATTGTGGGGGAACGGTGGACAGTCATAATTTGATAATTTGGCTGCAGGGCTACTAATCAAATCATTCCTAAACAACACAACTGAAGATTAAAGCCCCAACCCCAGGAACTGAAGGGAACAATTTCTGACTCACAGAATCATAGAATTATCAAGGAATTTACAGTGCAGAAGGAGGCTATTCAGCCCATCGAGTCTGCACCGGCCTTTGGAAAGAGTACCCTACTTGAATCCCGTGCCTCCACCCAATCCCCTTTATCCCCGTAACCCAACCTAACCTTTTTGGACACTAAGGGGCAATTGACCATTGTCAATCCACCTAACCTGCACATCTTTGGACTGTGGGAGGAAACCGGAGCACCCGGAGGAAACCCACGCAGACACGAGGAGAATGTGCAGACTCCACACAGACAGTGACCCAAACCAGGAATCGAACCTGGGACCCTGGAGTGGTGAAGCAACTGTGCTAACCACCATGCTACCGTGCCGCCCAGGCCTTCTATTGGAGAGATTTTCTTTGCAATAATATGTTGCTGCTAAACCAATTAGTTCCAATCCATTAATCATTCCGGAAGGGCCACAACACAAATTAATGTTGTCCCTGTTATGAACCATGCTGATGTTAATTGCAAGGGTATCCCAAAACCTAGAAGGGTTACTTGGAACAGCGTTCATTGTGGTGTATGTGTCTTTCAGGTATAGTGTGAGGAACGATGTACAACACAGTTGTTGTGTGAACAATTAATAAAGAATATTTATTGATTTGAAAGAAAGACAAAAACACCCACAAGAAGGACCATAATGCCCTATGATACTAAAGTATACTGATGAGTACAAACACATAATGTCACTTGAAACTATCGCTTGGTCCCCAACGACCTACGTTTACCTGAACTCTGAGATATCCCTTTTCCCAAACAACATACAATTTTAAATAACTTTATGAGCTAAATCCAGCAAATAATTACCACAACCAGGTCAAGGTAGCCACGTCTGGGAAGTGGTCTTCAGGTTCAGGCACAAAATGGCTGCTTCGTTCGGGGGTCTATTTCTGCAACTTGTTGTAGTTCTGATGTTAGCTGTCTCTTCCTCTCTTTTCTTAGTTAGTTCTACAGTTATACTGTTTCATATAATTTACAGTGGAGAAGGAGGCCATTCAGCTCTTTTTTTTGAAAGAGCACCCTACCCAAGCCCACACCTCCACCCTATCCCCATAACCCAGTAACACCATCCAACACTAAGGGCAATTTTGAACACTAAGGGCAATTTAGCATGGCCAATCCACCTAACCTGCACATCTTTGGACTGTGGGAGGAAACAGGAGCACCCGGAGGAAACCCACGCACACACGGGGAGAATGTGTAGACTCTACACACACAGCGACCCAAGCCGGGAATCGAACCTGGGACCCTGGAGCTGTGAAGCAATGGTGCTAACCATTATGCTACCGTGAAGTTTCTTTCCCTTTGATGCTATTTCCTTATCTCTTCCTTTGTGCCCATTTCCTTATCTCTCCACTTTGAAGTTACCACCTCTACAGTCCCATTGTTTTCTACAATCATGTATATAAAATACTTGTTTTTCACTGATAGGCAAATTTGCATCTCATCATTTCTCCAGATATTTGCCTCTAATCAACTCCCTGTTTTTACTTTGTTATGATGTGGAGATGCCAGCGTTGGACTGGGGTGGGCACAGTAAGAAGTCTTACAACACAAAGTCCAACAGGTTTGTTTTGAATCACTAGCTTTTGGAGCGCAGGTCCTTCCTCAGGTGAGTGACTCACCTGATGAAGGAGCTGTGCTCCGAAAGCTAGTGACTCCAAACAAACCTGTTGGACTTTAACCTGATGTTGTAAGACTTCTTATTTACTTTGTTAGTTCAATATTAAAATTTTCCTCAATTAAAAAAATGATTCCAAACACAATCAACCAATCACAAAGTCATCCAAAAATACAATTTTTACCTTATTTCCCCTTACATAACACAACTCACCCCCCAAACCCCCATCCGTCCCTCCACCTCCCTACCTGTTGGTGGCAGACATGAATAGAGACAGAAACAGCCCCCATCTTATGTAAATTCCCCCCTCTGACCATGTAAGAGTGAACTTAATTTTCTACAATTGTACAGACACTGCCATATGCCCCAATCACGTCAACACCATCGATGGCGCCGCCGATCTTCATTGGATTTGCCACCGGGCAATCAAAGTGGCAAAGGCCACGACATTGGTCCCCCTCCCCTCCACTGGCTCCGAAATTCCGAAGATCACCACCAATGGGCACGGCGCCATCCTCACCCCCACGATCTCCGACGTTGTCTTGAAGATCAAGGTCTACATTCTCCCTAGCTTTGGGCAAGACCAAAACATATGGACATGATTCGCAAGCTCCCTTGCACACCTCTCACATCTGTCCTTTACCTCAGGGAAGGACCCATTCAGACGGGCCCGCATCATATGGGCCCTGTGCACCACCTGAGACATCATCTTGGCACAGGATGATGCCTGATTCACCTGGTCCACTTCACTCCAGGCCCCCCCCCCCCTCCACCACACCCTGCGCCACCCCCCACGCCCCCCGCCACCAAGTTCTATCTCCAGCTCCTCCTTCCATTTCCATCTTATCTCCTCCACTGGCACCTTTTCCGTTTCCAACAAACACCCATAAATAGCCACAATTTTCCCTTCCCCCAGCTTGTCCTGAATCAACAATCTATCCATTAGTGTGTGCCTTGACAGCTGAGGAAACGAGGGCAGCCGCTTGCACACAAAGTCCCGTACCTGTATGTATCTGAATTCACTCCCCCTCAGCAACTTCTCCTGCAACTCTGCCAGCCTCGCGAACCTTCCTGCCACAACAGATCCCTAACCAGCTCTACCCCTTCCCTTTGCCAATTTGTACAATTTGCCAATTTCCCTTTGTACGGCGCGTCCATCCCTGCTGTTATGAACCTATGATTCCCGCCTATTGTGGCCAGTCCAGACATATCCCCCACAAGCAGGTTGTAAATGGCTCCCGGCCCACATCATGAGGAGCATGGTTCCTCCTGTTTGCTGGATTCAGCCTCTCCAAATTACCAACGTGTATTTTGTTTCAGGGATTGGATATGCAATCTGTATCATATCTCTGTACGTCGCCTTTTACTACAATACCATCATCTCCTGGGCTCTCTACTACTTCTACTGTTCATTCACGGCCACCTTGCCCTGGACTAACTGTGACAATCCTTGGAACACACCCAATTGCACCAATTACTTTGGCAAGAATAACGTCACCTGGAATAACTTCTCCAGATCTCCAGCTGAAGAATTTTTTATGTAAGTGGCTAGTGTTTAAACAGTTGTACTGGTTTCAAAGAACAAAGTGAATTGTTTGGGCAGTGGATGGCGTGGTGGTTAGGAATGGGGAGGTGGTTGTGTGGCGTGTAAATAATGAAATATAATTAATTATTGGCACTCACCGCCAGCATTCACTCAAGTGCTCATTCCCTGTATGCGATCATAGAGAGCTTAGTGGAGCTATTCATGATATGGGTCTTTGCGGTTGAACAGATAGATCGCTGTATTTATTCAACATACCATGTTCTCACTTTTCAATCAGAAATGGGATCCTCACTGATTTTATTGGTCTTTAGCCAAAAGATACTGAGCTCAATTGTCACACTCCAACCGCTGTCTGGGCTGTGATCCATTGACAGCCCAGGAGTACAGCCCAGGAATTGCACCTGGCACTTGCCTGTCTGTAATGGTGAATAACACATTGGGTGTTGCATCTATCATGGCTGCACCTATCATGTTCCAGATGACGCTCGGAAGAGATGTATGTCATTGAGCTAGACCTCTGAAGTGATACCAATAAGGTAAATCAGAGTTGCAAATTTGATACATAAAATACTCACTGCCTATAACGGGTAATATTTTTTTCACTTACGAGAAGTCCAAGAAGTTACTTCCGGGTGCTCCAGTTACCTCCCACATCCAAAGATGTATAAATTCCGGTGGAATGGCCACGTTAAGAATTGCCCATTGAAAGGTGTGCAGGTTAAGTGGGGTTACAGATTTATGCGGGTGAGACGGAGGTGTGGTGCTCTTTCGGAGGGTCGGTGCAGAGTCGATGGGTCGAATGGGTGGGGATTCTATGGTTCTTCGTAAGTCAAACTCTTAGGAACTACTTGATGCGACCATCAATTCACTTGAGACATGAGTAGAAGTAAACCGTGGCTTTAATCAACTTAGAACAGTGCCTGCCTGCGACTGAACTAATACTGAGAACCGCCTGCAGGTCGACTGCTCTTTATACCTCCCTTCAAGGGGAGAAGCCATGGGCGGAGCCCATACATGCCCCAACATGTTCCCCTATGGATAATGCCATACAATGGCCCATAGGGGAAGCCCACAAGGGCAACAGCATAGCACAGATACAAATATACAAATACAACTGCGACAGCACAGATACAATACACTGGTGGACTATTAGTATAATACATTCACCACACTACTCACATTTATATTGTATTTCATAACATCTTCAGGATATCGCAACTGCTTCACTTGTAATGAAAAATGATCTTATGATAACTACATGGTTAGATGTCTTCAGTACATCCAAAAGCACTTTACAACCAATTCATTATTTATTGAATCGTGTTCACTGCTATCACTAGGCAAATATGGGAGCCAAATGTAACAAGGCATCGCCCACAAATGGCAAATGATTGGTTAGAAAACCAATTTTTCGCAATGTTGGCTGGGGGGAAATTGTTGGCCAGGATACCTTTCAAATATCACCATGGGACCTTTCAGAGTTATCTGAGCAGTTAGATGGTTAACCATCTCACTTAGAGGACAGTACCAGTGAGAAAGCACCGATCATTCGTGTTGCTTAAAGTTCCAACCCAGATACGCAGTAACTTCAGAAGCAGGACTTGTTACCACTACTGCCTTAGTCAGGAACCGCTGCCAAACTGACAACGACAAATGAATTAGTTTTGAAATGTAGTAACTATTGTTCTATAGAAATAAGTGGTGGTGTTCTTTATGTTTTCATCTTGCTTTCAGACGGAACGTTCTGGAGATTCATAAGTCCAAAGGGCTGCATTATGTGGGCGTGATCCGATGGCAGCTTCTCCTGTGCCTCTTTGTCATATTTACCGTTGTCTACTTCAGCCTCTGGAAGGGAGTTAAAACATCTGGAAAGGTTTGTTTGATGAGATAGCTTTTGTTACAATGAAATTTTACTCAAACGCGGTGAATGAATCAATCTCTTTGGCAGTATTTTTGGGGCAGCCACAAAGGTGCGTCACAAGGATGATATAATTCGCTGCTCGTTCTCAGTGAGTCAAGGAGGAATCTGGAGCCAGTCTTTCCTGAACATAAGTTTGTTCACAAAACCCAGAGAACATGGCCACAGGCACAGGCACAGACTCCCCTTTCCTTTCCCTCACACAGATGGAAACTGGTTTCTATACATATGTAAGAATAATGCCTTAACCTTTCCCCAATTAATAACAGCTGGCCTCACTTACAATTAGAGCATGCACTCCATTGTAACAGGATTGCAATATCAACAGAGAGGCAAATGGTCGCACGGTGGCGCAGTGGGTTAGTCCTGCTGCCTCATGGTGCCAAGGTCCCAGGTTCGATCCCGGCCCTGGGTCACTGTCCGTGTGGAGTTTGCACATTCTCCCCATGTCTGCATTGGTTTCGCCTCCACAACCCAAAGATGTGCAGGGTAGGCGGAATTCCCCCTTAATTAGAAAAAATGAATCAGGTACTCTACATTTTTTTTAAATTAAAAAAAAAGGACAGGCAAATGTTACAGAAAGTGGTCAAAGAGAGAGCCATGTCAAAGCAGTGTTTTATAGAGTTACAGAGGAACATATTGCAGAAAGGATTTGTGTTATATTGCAGAAAGGATTGCATTACAGACAGTGTTTTATTAGAAAAAAGTGTGCTATAGAGAGGGCTGGATTTTCCATTTGGGGTTGGAATGTTGATGTTGAGATCAAATGCAGGCCCTGAGCCCACACCATGGCCACCCAACATGAGTTTTGGCCAGAGGGCGCACACCACCCAGTTGAGGATGGTGGGCAGTGTCCCAAGCCTGGAGAGCCATTAGAAGGCTCTCCAGCAATGGTGCCTTAGCAGCTCCATTGTCTGAGCTGAAAGCTGCTGATGACTCCAGAGCGAGAGAGAGAGTGGGCAGAATGGAACCCATCCACTGGATAGTCAGCAATGGCAACTGTGGCCAGACGGCCATTATGGGTGCTGGGTGGGGAAGAGGGGACCCCTAGTGGGATAAAGCACTGTCTCCCACTCCAATTTCCCACCTGGAAGCCGCCTCCTCTCAACTGGCTGCGTTTGAGCCGCAGTATGGGGCCCATCTGCGACTGGTGAATAGGCCCTTCGATGACCTCAATTGGCTAGCTATCTAACCCTTGCAGTTCCATCCTGACCCGGCCTTCTTAAAAGTAGCTCAGGGACTAGTGGGGTGTGGATGGTGCTTAAAATCTAGCACCCCTGCCCTATCCACATTGGCCTGTGAAAACCCTGTCCATTTCATTACAGAGAAAGGTGCATTCCAGAAAAGTTTCCATTAAAAAAAATATCTTGCATCCGTTGCAGATAGTCTGGGTGACGGCCACACTGCCATACTTGGTGCTATTCATTCTTTTGATAAGAGGAGCCACCTTACCTGGAGCATGGCGAGGCGTGGTCTTTTACCTCAAACCAAACTGGAAGAAGCTTCTGGACACAGACGTGAGTACACATAATGAACGAAACGGAAAAGTTCTGAATTACTAAAATAATTATTTTGAGGTCGAGGGTTATTGTGAGAAGTTGGCTGATCTCACACTGCAGTTTTAACACTTTACTGTACTCCATCTATGCAGACATCCTATTTCTGGATTACCATTGAGGTACGCAGTTTGAGGTTCAACTACAAAAGCAAAGACCAGCTGAAATAACATCCCACTTTAAATTCCAACAGATGTATCAAAAATGGCGACGAACTTGCCAGTCATGACCAGGAAGAGCTAAAGATGTGATAAAACGTATTTCTAAATTCTGCAATCTCCATTATTTCCCCAGAGACAGTTCCACCTTTCGATTTTCATCTCTTTCATGTACTTGAGTGAATGAAAGGGTTGATGGAGACAGGACTGCTGAGTCTTCACCAAACACTTATAGATAAAAAGGCAAGCATAGCCTATATATAAAAAAGACCCCCACCACCCTCTGGGAGCATCCAAATAGTCTTAAAATAATTTCAGGACTTTTACCTCCTCTTGATTATCTCAAAGTCCATTCCCTGAGTTGATCCCGCTGCGTATGAAAAAAGTCCTGATGTCAGCCACACGTTTACCTGCTACATGTTTGTACCTGAATTCTCATGTCCTACTCTAATAATTTAACTACACTGTTTACAATCTTATCCTTTCCAGACTGAAAAATGCTAATGTAGCCAGTATTTCCTCATAACTCAAATCTCAAACAATCAGCCTCTCAGCATTTCTTTGGTCCAGTGAATGAACATCCTTCTGTCTCAGCCATCAGCATTAAACACAGCGATCAAGATCAACCATGACTTCCTTTCACTTGTATTCTACAGTTTGGGCTCTTTATTTGCTGCCTACATTCGATCTACTCAGGTCCTTGGGTGTCCTTCAACATCATCCTTAGTTACTTTTACACACTCATGGAATATGCATGTCATCCTTTTTTTCCTTTAATAATAATAATCTTTATTATTGTCACAAGTAGGCTTACATTAACACTGCAATGAAGTTACTGTGAAAATGCCCTAGTCACCATACTCGGGTGCCCGTTCGGGTACATTGAGGGCAAATTCAGAATGTCCAATTCACCTAACAAGCACATCTTCTGGGACTTATGGGAGGAAACCGGAGCACCCGGAGGAAACCCGCGCAGACACGGGGAGAACGTGCAGAGTCCACACAGACAGTGACCCAAGCCGGGAATCGAACCCGGGACCTTGGCGCTGTGAAGCAACAGTGCTAACCACTGTGCTACCATGCCGCCTCGCACACCTGTGCATTAAGCATTACTGCCATTGCTTTGCTCTCACATTTATGTTTCCCAAGTTATTCTCCAGTTTCTGTGCCTCCTGTGGTTCGATGTACTAGGCAGGAATTTCAGAGGAAGATGGAGCAATCAACGCAGTGATAATTCACTGCAGGAGAGGGAGAGTCTGTAGGTCACAGCATTCATGGCACGAGAAATAAAGCTAAAAAGTAATAATAACCATAGTGGTACTGACACATTAGGGAAAGAAAGCATCGAGAAATATGACAATGAAAAGAAAGGCTGGAAACTAGAGTTGAGAGAATGAGCTTTCCTTGTATTCAGTGTATCCAGTCTCTGCTACTGTACTGCAATAAATTGCAACACTCGTGCCCTTGCCTTACATTCCATTAAGAGTGGTACTCTCTTCATCAAATAAGTTTACATACATGTTTTATACAGCTAGGGATCAAATCAAAACAGATCATAATTGCTCCCAATGCCAATTAAAAAAAAAAATCCATGTCTCTTTGAGGTCTACTTTCTCACAGGATGAAAAACTTGTTAAATGAAGATCAATAATGCCCTCTCCTCCAGTTTATGTGGGGTCACCGCAATGTTCACTTCTTCATTTGAATCATAATTTTGGTGGACTTGGCACTTCAGTCAAGGCCACTTGCCCTCGCCAGTTATCCGGGCTGGGAGGGTGGGGGTGGGGACTAGTACAGATACACACAGGCTTGCGTGTACCATTGGCTGGGTTCTTTCATTGCTAACTGGTCCTGGAGTGCGAACCCAGGCCCTCACAGCTCAGAGGGCAGAGAGCCACCCACCTGAGCCACTCCAGCAGCTCGAACACAAGTTTGAATCTACTTAACTTACTGCCTGGTGTTAAAATGGTTTCCAACTTTGCTACAACAAAGAGGCGAGCTGGCATTATTACCATTGGAAAAAAAATTATGAAAACTTAATTTGGTGAATATTTCTAGGGGCAGCACGGTAGCACAAGGGGCAGCACGGTAGCACAAGTGGATAGCATTGTGGCTTCACAGCGCCAGGGTCCCAGGTTCGATTCCCAGCTGGGTCACTGTCTGTGCGGAGTCTGCACGTTCTCCCCGTGTCTGAGTGGGTTTCCTCCGGGGGCTCCGGTTTCCTCCCACAGTCCAAAGACATGCAGGTTAGGTGGATTGGCCATGATAAATTGCCCTTAGTGACCAAAAAGGTTAGATGGGGTTATTGGGTTACGGGGATAGGGTGGAAGTGAGGGCTTAAGTGGGTCGGTGCAGACTCGATGGGCCGAATGGCCTCCTTCTGCACTGTATGTTCTATGTTCTAAAAAAGGTCATTTACGAAATATTGACCGGCAAAGTCTTCAGGTCCTCAATACACTTTACAAAATGAACCACCTTTCTTCAATAATAATAAATTCTTCAATGTTGCTATTAATTTCTTTTTACAAATATTTATATTTTTTGATTGAATTAAGTGAAATCTAATTGCACAATCTGGCCTAGACTGTAACATCGGTTTACATGAATCATTTTTTCAATAGCGCTCTGGCTCCCACATTCATTTATGTGCCTCATCCTTGCAGACAGCTGGCCTCTTTCATTCATTAACCATGACCTTAGTTACAGACATTTACTCATCCCCGGGTGGACGGGAGCTCTTAAAGCTAAATGAGTTTATTATTCCATTGGAACAAGAGCGAGAAACCCTTGCAAATGCAAATCAGAAACTGAAACACACATCTGGTTGATGCAAACCCTTTGTTCAAGGCCTTCTTGCTGCGTGCTGGCTGTTTTAATACCAGATATGCTTGCTGTAATTAAATATTGCAACTCGAGAACAGTCCTTCTTCTGGCACTACAAATTAGGCGGGCATTTAAAACAAAGTGTCCCCTCACCAGCTTTTCTCTTGAAGTCTAATCCTCTGTCTTTTATCATAAACACGTGAATATCCAGCACTATATGGCCTTTCACCTAGATTTGTCAATAAAAACATTTTAAAAAATTATTTGATCTCAACTGCTGTCCGTCTGGATCTTCAATCCGGCAAACGCATGCCATACTCCCTGGTGGAATAGTATTGAACTTCTAAAGGTCTGGCTGACCACTAGACAGAGCTTCAGCGACCAAGTTGCAAGTTGAGTTGCAACAACCTGGCAGAGTTGCCGCTTTGTTTCCTGAACAGTCAGCATGTGTGTCATTGGCGAAATCAGGCAGCGCTACTGCTCCCCAAACGCTGTAAAGTCTGATTTGGCTGTGAGCAGGATGAGACTCGACTGTGACGCCTTCCGCAGCTGAATAGCCTGCCAGCAATCCAGGGCGACGTCTGAAGAATGCTTATGGAGTCATACACCTTTAGGGCGCAGGTTGGGTGGGAGAGACCTCTAGTGAGAGGGTTTCCTTTCTTTGCTATTTCCAGTGAAATAATCAAAGCATTTTGCCACTTGTTTATCACTTTGCTGGAAACTGTAATCAGGGGAAATCTTCCCTTTCTATCTGCGCCTGAACGAGAGGGAACATTTTTTGTCAAGTTGATACTACATATAAGCAGCACAGTTAGATTTTCCTCACAGCTACTCACTTTGTTGCAAATACATGGCTTAACAATTATGCCAAGAAGCAGGGTTCAGAGAACACCCAGGCTGACAGTGGAACTTCAAAGGATTTTGTTGGCATTATTTATTAATTTAAAAATGTTGCTTAGTTTTTTGCACCTCCTTCTCTGATGGAGTAGCAATGCCGAGCCGGGGAGGCACCTTCCACACATTTATCTGTATGTCCATGACTATAGGCAAAGATGTTAAAGGTAACGTGGATCGCCTTTCCCAGTTTGTACGGAGACCTTGGGCGGGATTCTCTGGGGGGGGGGGGTGAATCCCGCCCCGCCATTCCGACGCCGGCTGCCGAATTCTCCGGCGCCGGTTTTACGACGGAGGCGCGCATTATGCCATGCCGGACGGGGGCTGTTGGCAGTGGCCCCCTCTCCCGGCAATTCTCCGGGCCCCGATGGGCTGAGCGGCCGCCCATTTTCAGCCAGTCCCACAGGCTTGAAATGGACATGGTCCATCCCGGCAGGACCTGGCTTGAAGGGTGGTTAGCGGAGTCCTGGGGGGGGGGGGGGGGGGGGGGGTGGGGGGATACGGCCCCGGGGGTGCCCCACAGTGGCCTGGCCCACGATCGGGGCCCACAGATCTGTGGGCGGGCATGTGCTGTGGGGGCACTCTTTCCCTCCGCACCGGCCTCTGTAGGGCTCCGCCATGGCCGGCATGGAGAAGAAACCCCCTGTGCATGCGCAGGAAACACACCGGCGGTTCTGCGCATGCGCCAACTCGCGCCGTCCCAGGGCGGCCCTTCGCCGCCGGTTGACGCGCCGGCACCGGCCCAGCCCCCGGAGTGTGGAGGATTCCGCAGCTTCCGGGCAGCCCGATGCCGGAGTGGATTGCGCTGCTCTTGGCGCTGGCACCGGGCCGTCCCACCAATTGCGGGAGAATCCCGGCCCTTCATCCTCACAGTCTGCAGCACACAGGTTTCATAACTCAACTGACCGGGGGCGAAGCTGAGTGTGATCTCTTCACCCAGCCGGCCCCACGGGGAAGGGGCATAGAACATAGAATTTGCAGTGCAGAAGGAGGCCATTCAGACCATCAAGTCAGTACTAGCCCTCTGAAAAGAGCACCCCATTTAAGTCCCAAACCTCCACCCTATCCCCAGAACCCCACCTAATCTTTTTTGGACACTTCGGGTTAACTTAGCATGGCCAATCCACCTAACCTGCACATCTTTGGATTGTGGGAGGAAACCGCAGCACCCGGAGGAAACCCACGCGGACACGGGGAGAACGTGCGGACTCCGCACAGACAGTGACTCAAGCCAGGAATCAAACATGGGCCTCTCGCTCTGTGAAGCAACCGTGCTAACCACTGTGCCGCCGTGCTGCCCCGATGATTTAAACAAGGCAGTGTGGATATATAGAAACATACATACAAAGTAGAAGCAGGAGGAGGCCATTCAGCCCTTTGAGCCTGCTCTGCCATTCATTATGATCATGGCTGATCATCAAATTTAATACCCTGATCCCACCTTCCCCCTCATATCCCTTGATCCCTTTAGCCCCAAGAGCTAGATGTAATTCCTTCTTGAAATTACACAATGTTTTCATCTCAACAACTTTCTGTGGTAGTGAATTCCACTGATTCACCACTCGCTGGGTGAAACAATTTCTCCTCACCTCAGTCCCTTATCCTCAAACTAGATCTGGATTTCCCCAACTTTGGGAATTTTCTTTCTGAATCCACCCGGTCTAATCCTGTTAGAATTTTATGTTACTATGAGATACCCTCTCACTCTTCTAAACTCCAATGGATATAATCTTAACCAATTTAGTTTCTCCCCATATGACAGTCCCGCCACCCCAGGAATCAGCCCGGTAAACCTTTGCCACACTCCCTCCATAGCAAAAACATCCTTCCTCAGAGAAGACACCAAAACTGCACACAATACTCCAGGTGTGACCTCACCAATGCCTGATACAATTGTAGTAAAACATCCTTATTCCTATATTCAAATCCTCTTGCTATGAGGGCCAACATATCATTTGCCTTCTTTACTGCCTGCTAACCTGTGTGCTTACTTTCAGCGACTGATGCACAACGACACCAAGGTCTCGCTGAGTATCCACCTCTCTCAATTTACACCCATTCAAATAATAATTTGCCTCCCTATTTTTGCCACCAAAGTGGATTACCTCACATTTATCTACATTATACTGCATCTGCCATACATATGCCCATCCACTCAGCTTGTCCAAATCCCACTGAAGCATCCTCCTCAAAGCTCACCCTCCCACCCAACTTTATATCATTTGCAAATTTGGAAATACTACACTTAGTTCCCTTGTCTAAATCATTAATATATGATGTGAACAGTTGGGATCCTAGCACAGATCTCTGGGTACCCCACTAGTCACTGCCTACAATCAGAAAAAGACCCAATTATTCCAATGTTTTGCTTCCTGTCTTCTAACCAGCTTTATAATCCTCTGAAGACACTAACCACAATCCAATGTGCTTTAACTTTACATAGTAATCTAAGCTAGCTTCCTTTCTACCTCTGCATTTTTTACTTGATTTAAAATGGGACTACCATGTGATGCTCCATTCAGCAGTTTAGCTTAAACCCAAGTAATAAGAACATAAGAACATGAGAACTAGGAGCAGGAGTAGGCCATCTGGCCCTTCGAGCCTGCTCCGCCATTCAATGAGATCATGGCTGATCTTTTGTGGACTCAGCTCCACTTTCCCGACTGAACACCATAACCCTTTATTCCTTTATTCTTGAAAAAACTATCTATCTTTATCTTGAAAACATTTAATGAAGGAGCCTCAACTGCTTCACTGGGCAAGGAATTCCATAGATTCACAACCCTTTGGGTGAAGAAGTTCCTCCTAAACTCAGTCCTAAATCTACTTCCCCTTATTTTGAGGCTATGCCCCCTAGTTCTGCTTTCACCCGCCAGTGGAAACAACCTGCCCGCATCTATCCTATCTATTCCCTTCATAATTTGATATGTTTCTATAAGATCCTCCCTCATCCTTCTAAACTCCAACGAATACAGTCCCAGTCTACTCAACCTCTCCTCATAATCCAACCCCTTCAGCTCTGGGATTAACCTAGTGAATCTCCTCTGCACACCCTCCAGCGCCAGTACGTCCTTTCAAAGGTAAGGAGACGACTTCCGGTTGCGGCTATGCCTGAGTAGGTCGCACGTTCGGCAGCTCCCACCAAAAACGGACTTTTGGGCCCATTTAAGGAGCCCCAGCGGCACTTGGTTGATGATTCCCGGTGTGGGAAGACGACAGTAAGGTCCCCCCAGCACTGTGTGGAGTGGACCAGGAGCGGTGCGGTCAAAAAAGGGGCATTAGAGAAGAGAGGAGAACGGGTGCGAAAAAGCAAGATGGCGGCGGGCGGAGACCAGGCAGCGTGGGCTCAATGGTCGCGGGAGCAGCAAGAGTTTCTGAGAAGCTGCTTTGCGGAATTGAAGGCGGAGATGTTGGCCCATATAAAGGCGTCGATAGAAAGGCTGGTAGAGACCCAGAGGATGCAGGGCACAGCGATTAAAGAGGTGCAGCAGAAGGCCTCTGATAATGAGGACGAGATCCTGGGCCTGGCAGTGAAGGTGGAGGCGCACAAGGCGCTCCATAAAAAGTGGCAGGAGAAATTTGAGGATCTGGAGAACAGGTCGAGAAGGAAGAATTTGCGGATTCTGGGTCTCCCTGAAGGTACAGAGGGGTCGGATGCTGGGGCGTATGTAGCCACGATGCTGAGCACGCTGATGGGAGCGGGAGCCTTCCCGAGGCCCTTGGAGCTGGATGGGGCGCACAGAGTCCTGGCGAGGAGACCGAGGCCCAACGAGCCGCCGAGAGCTGCGGTGGTCAGGTTTCACCATTACACCGACAGGGAGTGCGTCTTGAGATGGGCGAAGAAGGAGCGGAGCAGCAGGTGGGAGAATGCTGAAATTCGCATCTACCAGGGCTGGAGTGCAGAGCTGGCCAAGAAGAGGGCAGGATTCAATCGGGCCAAGGCGGTTCTCCACGGAAAGGAGGTGAAGTTCGGGTTGTTGCAGCCAGCGCGACTGTGGGTCACATATCAAGACCGTCACCACTATTTTAATACGCCGGACAAGGCGTGGACCTTTATCAAAAATGAGAAGCTGGACTCAAATGAGTGGTCTGTAGCATGTTTTGGGGGGATGTTGTGGAGTGGGAGAGGGTGATGTTTGTTTCTTTTTTTTCTGTGCGGGCGCTGATCTGGGAGGGGTTGTTCCCCACGTTCGGTGGGGTTAGAAGGGGCCGGGAAACCTGGGTCTCTGGGGATGGGGGTGAGGTTGTAGGAGAATTGAGCTGTGCCACAGAGGGCGGGGTCAGCCCGGACTGGGAGCGTGGGTTTTCTTTTCTAGCGGAAAGAGAGGGGGCGGGGCCAGACGCAGGGAGGCGGTATTGGACTGGAGTCCACATTGATTTGCAGGGGGTGTGGGGGGGGGGGACTTGGGTTTTAGGAGGGAATTCTGCGGGGATCGGTGGTAGAGGCGGGAGCGGCCGGGGTCAGTACGAGTCAGCTGACTTACGGGAGTGCAATGGGGGCAGTAGGGGGGTCAAGCAATTGCTTGGCCGGAGGAGTGGGGGGTTGGGGTGGTGTACTGGGTTGCTGCTGTATTGACCGAGGGGGAGCTGGAGATAATAGGGAGAGTCGGGGCGGGGAGCCTCCATCTGGGGGGCTGGAAGGAGCGGGAGACGTGTGCACCTGGCTGGCCTAAAAAAGGAGATGGCTAGTCGGCAGGTGGGGGGGGGGGGGGCTGGTAGTCTCCCGATCTGGCTGATCATGTGGAATGTGAGAGGCCTAAATGGGCCGGTCAAGAGAGCCCGGGTATTTGCGCACTTAAAGGGACTGAAGGCAGACGGAGCCATGCTACAGGCAACGCACCTGAAAGTTACGGATCAGAACAGGTTGAGGAAGGGATGGGTGGGGCAGGTCTTTCACTCCGGGTTGGATGCAAAGAACAGGGAGGTAGCAATCTTGGTGAGCAAGCGGGTGACTTTCAAGGCGGTGGGCATTGTGGCGGTTAAAGGGGGCCGTTACGTGATGGTGAGTGGTAGGCTGCAGGGGGCCCGGTTGGTGAATGTATATGCCCCAAATTGGGATGATACAGGGTTCATGAAGCGGATGCTAAGTCGGATCTTGGATTTGGAGGTGGGGAACCTAATTATGGGGGGGGATTTCAACACGGTACTGGACCCGGCATTGGATCGGTCTAGGTCAAGGCCGGGTAAGAGGCCGGCTGCGGCCAAGGTCCTGAGGGGGGTTTATGGATCAGATGGGGGGGAGTGGATCCGTGGAGGTTTGCTAGGCCAAGGGTGAGGGAGTTCTCCTTCTATTCCCATGTGCACAAGGTCTATTCATGGATAGACTTTTTCGTGGTGAGCAGGCTGCTGATCCCAAGAGTGGAGGGGACGGAGTATTTGGCCATTGCGATTTTGGATCACGCTCCGCACTGGGTGGAGCTGGAGTTGGGAGAAGAGAGGGGCCAACTTGTTGACGACGGGGAAAGCTGAGGCCCAGTGGGGGAAGGTACAAGGAGCAGCGTATGAATATACGTATGGCAGCACGGTAGCATTGTGGATAGCACAATCGCTTCACAGCTCCAGGGTCCCAGGTTCGATTCCGGTTTGGGTCACTGTCTGTGCGGAGTCTGCACATCCTCCCCGTGTGTGCGTGGGTTTCCTCCGGGTGCTCCGGTTTCCTCCCACAGTCCAAAGATGTGCAGGTTAGGTGGATTGGCCATGATAAATTGCCCTTAGTGTCCAAAATTGCCCTTAGTGTTGGGTGGGGTTACTGGGTTATGGGGATAGGGTGGGTAGGGTGCTCTTTCCAAGAGCCGGTGCAGACTCGATGGGCCGAATGGCCTCCTTCTGCACTGTAAATTCTATGATTAAAAAAAAATATGGGGACAAGGCGAGTCGGATGCTGGCGCATCAGCTGAGGAAGAAGGAGGCGGTGGCTAGGGAAATTGGGGGAATCAGGGACAAGGGAAGGAATACGGTGCGGAGCCCAGTCAGAATAAATGAGGTCTTTTATGAGAACTTGTACAAATCAGTACCCCTGGATGGTGGGGTGGGGGAGGGGGGGATGCGGCGGTTCCTGGATCAATTGAGGTTTCCGAGGGTGGAGATGGAGTAGGTAGAGGGCTCGGGGGCCCCAATTGGGATGGAGGAGCTGGTTAATGGGCAAGGGTGGGCAAGGCCCCGGGACCGGATGGGTTCCCGATTGAATTTTATAGGACGTTTTCGGAACTGTTGGCTCCGTTGCTGTTGAGAACTTTTAACGAGGCGAGAGAAAAAGGAAGTCTTCCCCCGACGATGTCGCGAGCTCTGATCGCGCTTATTCTGAAGCGGGACAAAGACCCGCTGCAGTGTGGCTCGTATAGGCCGATTTCACTCCTTAATGTGGATGCCAAGTTGTTGGCGAAGGTCCTGGCCACTAGGATTGAGGATTATGTCCCGGGAGTGATACATGAGAATCAGACGGGGTTTGTGAAGGGCAGGCTGTTGAATGCAAATGTGCGGAGGCTTCTGAATGTGATTATGATGCCCTCTGAGGGGGGGATGCAGAGGTGGCGGCGGCTAAGGATGCGGAGAAGGCCTTTGACCGGGTGGAGTGGGAGTATCTGTGGGAGGTGCTGGGAAGGTTTGGGTTTAGGGAGGGGTTTATAGGGTGGGTTACATTGTTGTACCAGGCCCCGGTGGCGAGTGTATCGACGAACCGGTTGAGGTCAGAGTACTTTAGACTGTACCGTGGAACGAGGCAGGGATGCCCTCTTTCCCCCCCTGCTGTTTGCCTTGGCGATCGAGCCATTGGCCATGACGCTGAGGGAATCCAGAAGCTGGAAGGGTTTGGTTCGGTGAGGGGGCACCGCGTCTCACTATATGCGGATGATTTGCTTTTGTATATTACGGACCCGGTAAAGGGGATGGAGGAGGTTATGCAGATCCTCAGGAAGTTTGGAGACTTCTCGGGGTATAAGCTTAATGTTGGGAAGAGTGAGCTCTTTGTGGTGCATGCACGGGGCCAGGAAGAGAGGCTGGAGGAGCTGCCGCTCAAGATGGTGGAGAGGGGTTTTCGGTATTTGGGTATTCAGATGGAAAAGAGTTGGGGGGTCTTGCATAAGCTCCATCTGGCACGGTTGGTGGACCAGACGGAGGAGGACTTTAGGAGGTGGGACATGCTCCCACTCTCCCTAGCGGGCAGGGTGCAGTCTGTCAAGATGATGGTCCTCCCTAGGTTCTTGTTCGTGTTTCAGTGCCTGCCCATTCTTATCCCTAAGGCCTTTTTCAAGCGAGTGAGCAAGAGTATCACGGGATTTCTGTGGGCCAATAAGACCCCGAGGGTTAAAAGACTGTCCTTGGAGCGCAGTTGGGATGGGGGGGGGGGGGGCATGGAAAAGGCTAGAGGCTGCGTTTTGTGTAGGAACTCGCCTGGGGGCACTGGTGATGGCACCGTTGCTGCTTCCGCCAATGCGGTATACCACGAGCCCAGTGGTGACGGCGATGCTGAAGATTTGGGGGAAATGGAGGCGGCACAGGGGGGGGACGGGGGCTGCAGTTTGGTCCCCGATACGGAATAACCATAGGTTTTCCCCGGGCAGGGTAGATGGTGGGTTCCGAAGCTGGCATCGGGTGGGAATTAGAAGGCTGGGGGATCTATTCATTGACGGGACTTTTGCCAGTTAAAAGGCACTGGAGGAGAAATTCGGGTTACCCCCGGGAAATACCTTCAGGTACATGCAGGTTCAGGCGTTTGTTAGGAAGCAGGTAGGAGAATTTCCATTGCTGCCTGCCCGAAGGATACAGGACAGGGTGATTTCGGGTGTGTGGGTCGGAGAGGGTAAGATCTCGGAGATATACCAGGAGCTGCAGGAGGCGGAGGAGGCCTCAGTGGAGGAGTTGAAGGGCAAATGGGAGGAGGAGCTGGGTGAGGAGCTGGATGAGGGCCTGTGGGCTGACGCCCTGGGCAGGGTCAATTCCTCCTCATCTTGCGCCAGGCTCAGCCTGATCCAGTTTAAAGTGTTACACAGGGCGCATATGACAGGGGCGAGGATGAGTAATTGTTTTGGGGTGGAGGACAGATGTGTGAGGTGTTCGGGAAGCCCAGCTAACCACGCCCATATGTTCTGGGCGTGCCCGGCTCTTGCGGAGTTCTGGAAGGGCTTTGCAAAGGTCATGTCCAAGGTCTTGGACACTCGGGTAAAACCGAGTTGGGGATTGCGTTATTGGAGGATCCGGGAGTGCAGGAGTCGAAAGAGGCCGGAGTTCTGGCCTTTGCCTCCTTGGTAGCCCGGAGAAGGCTCTTGTTATTGTGGAGGGACGCGAAGCCCCCAAGTGTGGAGGCTTGGATCAATGACATGGCGGGGCTTCTTAGGTTGGAGAAGATAAAGTTTGCCTTGCGAGGGTCCTTGCAGGGGTTCTCCGGGCGGTGGCAACCGTTCCTTGACTTTCTCGCGGAACTTTAGGTGGAGGTCAACAGCAGCAGCAACTCAGGGAGTGGGGGGGGGGGGGGGGGGCTGATTTCTTTCCCTTTTTGAAAGGGGCGCTTGCCCTATTTTGTTTTGCGTTGGGTGTTAGTTTGTTTAAACTGTTTATCATTTAGAGGGTTAAGTTGTTCTGTATGGTTGGCACGTTGCCCTTTTCTCTTTGTATTATTTTCCTTTTCGGAGTGTTCTGTAAAACGTTTTGAAAAACTTTGAATAAATACATTTTAAAAGAAAAGGTAAGGAGACCAAAACTGAACACAATACTCCAAGCAAGTAAGAAATGCAAGCTGAAGTAACAAGAAGTCCGACTTCTGTGGCTGGAATCAAGTGCTCATTGGTAATGACATCCTGCAAATAGAAATTTCCAAAAGGACATACATAGTCCATCCACTAGGTAAAACTTTAACAAGCCATTCAGCTGGTTAGACTTTAGGATGCTAATGCCATGTTTTTATTAAACAAATTCCTCCAATGTTAAAGGTATGATGGATATCATTTGATCTGCACAGGTCATTTCTGACCATTTGCTCTTTCCTTTAGGTGTGGGTGGATGCAGCTACACAGATTTTTTTCTCCATGGGCCCTGGATTTGGAGTTATCATGGCTTTAGCGAGTTACAACCAATTCAATAACAACTGCTACCGGTAAGACAAAATAAATAGTGTCCAACATTTAAAAAATCGTATTAATATACTTCTCGGGTTGCATAGTGAGTATGTAAATGATCCTGTTCCAAACAGGTCAGAAAGGTTTCAGGTTCAAAGAACAAAGAAGGAACAAAGAACAATACAGCACAGGAACAGGCCCTTCGGCCCTCCAAGCCTGCACCAACCATGGTACCTGCCTAGACTAAAACTGTATGCACTTACGGAGTGCGTATCCTTCAATTCCTACCCTATTCATATATTTGTCTAGATGCACCTTGCTACCGTACCTTTTCTCACCACCTCCCCAGGCAAACGTTCCATATATACACCACCTCCTGTGTAAAAAACGTGCCACGCACATCTGTTCTAAACTTTCCTACCCTAGGAAAAAGCATTTGACTGTCCATTCCATTCATAATCTTGTCGACCTCTATCGCCTCTCAACCTGTCGTTCTAGTGAGAACAGACCAAGTTTATCTAACCTCTCCTCATAGCTAATGCCCTCCATACCAGGCAATTTCCTAGTAACCCGCTTCTGTACCCTCTCCAAAGCATCCACATCCTTCTGGTAGTGTGGCGACCAGAATTGTACACAATATTCCAAATTAGGCCTAACTAAGGTCCTGTACAGCTGCAACATGACGTGCCCATTTTTATATTCAGTGCCCTGACCGATGAAGGCCAACATGCCGTATGCCTTCTTGACCACCTTATCGAAATGCGTTGCCACTTTCAGTGATTGCTGGACATACACGCCCAGATCTCTCTGCCTGTCAGTACTCGCAAGAGTTCTACCATTTATTGTGTAATTCCGACATGCATTTGACCTTTCAAAGAGCTTTACCTCACATTTGTCTGGATTAAACTCCATCTGCCAATTCTCTGTCCAAGACTCCAACCAGTTTATATCCTGCTGTATCCTCTGACAATCCTCTTCGCTATCCGCAACTCCACCAATTTTTATGTCGCCTGCGAACTTACTAATCAGACCAGCTACATTTTCTTCCAAATCATTTATATATACCACGAACAACAAGGGCCCCAGAACTGATCCCTGTGGAACGCCGCTAGTCACAGCCTTTCATTCAGAAAAACACCCTTCTACTGCTGCCCTCTGTCTTCTGTGCCCAAGCCAGTTCTGTATCCAACTTGCCAGCTCTCCTCTGATCCTATGTGACTTTGACTTTTGTACCTGTCTACCATGAGGTACCTTGTCAAAGGCAATCCTTCAATCCTTTATTTGTACTGAGCCAGCTGGTCAACAGGTAATTGGGTGGAATGTAGCTTTTTATTGTATTATTTACAGGGACTGAAATATTGCCTGAAAAAAAAGGCCATCTCTAGGGCTGGTGGATGTCTTTGCCGACTGGAGATCAACGCAATGAGAGGGTAGGGTGCAGAAAGCATGGGTCACTATAATTTACCTTTACTGTCCACAGCATAATGGAACAAACACAGCAGACGTGGGGCACAGCAAATTCGACCGTCAGTTCCTACAAGCCAGTGCCAATGTGATCCCATTTTAACACTTAAAATTAATGTAACTCCAGTCATTAATAAAAACAAAACAGCAATAAAGCAGCAGAGTAACACTCAATGTAAAACTATTAAAGTTCACATATTATAGATCAACATTCAATAAGAATCATGTAAATATGAAAATCTGTGTTTTGACGTACTTTCTAAAACTGTTAATATTTTATGTACTCAAATCGGTTCCAGCCAAACTCTCTAAATTCCCCAGACTGAATGAAGCCCCTCTACCCCACCCACAGTAATCCATCCCTTTTTTTATGCATTGATGGGATGTGGGCGTCACTAGCTGGCCCATCCCTAATTGCCATTGAGGGGGCATTTTAAGGGATAACCACATGTAGGCCAGACTATGTAAAGATGGCAGATTTCCCCTAAAAGACATTAGTGAACCAGATTACAGCAATCAACAATGGTAATCAGATTCTCTTCCACCAGCAAATCCCCCTGCATTCCCCCATGATCTATTGTCCCCAATTTTGGTCCAGTTGCCAGTACCGATGAAGCAGAGTTGCCAGCCAGACTTACCATAGAATCATAGAATTTACAGTGCAGAAGGAGGCCGTTCGGCCCATCGAGTCTGCATTGGCTCTTGGAAAGAGCACCCTACCCAAGCCCACACTTCCACACTATCCCCATAACCCAGTAACCTCACCCAACACTCAGGGCAATTTTGGACACTAAGGGCAATTTATCATGGCCAATTCACCTAACCTGCACATCTTTGGACTGTTCCAGACTTTGGATCTTATGTAGCCTGCAACAGGGGTAGAAGCACAGTAATGCCTGAAGCCACCGCTCACCGTCCCAGCTGTGCCATACGACTCCCTGGTTTCTCCCGCACACAGTCAGTCGCTGAGCAACACTTGCAGGACCCTGGCTGTACCAAGTCAGCACCCAAACATCCCGGGCCCATTCGGCACTCCATGCTAAAAGGGTTTTCTGAGGTTAAAGAACACTCTGGGTTCGCCACCTGCCCTTTACTGAGTCCAGGGTTGTCTCAGCAAAGTCTCCTCTCCACGCTCGCCACAGCTGCCTCAGACGAGGGAGACCTCACAAACACTACTGCTGCAATCCTGTTGAGGATCATAAGTCACTGAAAGCTAACAAACAGGTGCAACAAGCAATTTGCAAGGCAAATGGTGTGTTAGCCTTAATGGCAAGGCGATTTAAATACAGGAGTGAGGAAATCTTGCTGCAGTTGTATACAGCCTTGGTGAGATCACACCTATAGTATTGTGTGCAGTTTTTGTGTCCTTAACGGTAGCCTCTGGGGCCTCACGGTAGCATGGTGGTTAGCATCAATGCTTCACAGCTCCAGGGTCCCAGGTTCGATTCCCGGCTGGGTCACTGTCTGTGTGGAGTCTGCACGTCCTCCCCGTGTGTGCGTGGGTTTCCTCCGGGTGCTCCGGTTTCCTCCCACAGTCCAAAGATGTGCGGGTTAGGTGGATTGGACATGCTAAATTGCCCGTAGTGTAAGGTTAATGGGGGGATTGTTGGGTTACGGGTATACTGGTTACGTGGGTTTAAGTAGGGTGATCATTGCTCGGCACAACATCGAGGGCCGAAGGGCCTGTTCTGTGCTGTACTGTTCTATGTTCTATGTTAACGAAGGAGGGATAGACTGGCCAGAGAGGCAGTGCAATGAAGCCTCAGCAGCTAAACCCTGGTACAGCAGGATTGTCCTATGAGAAAAGGTTGAGCAGACTGGGCCTGTCTACTCCAGAGTTTAGAAGAATAATCTCATTGAAGGGTAAATAATTATACAGGGCTCAACAGGATAAATGCAGGAGAGATGATTCGCCTCGTTGGAGTCTCTAGAACCAGGGGACACAGTTTCAGAATAAGAGATAGGCCATTTAGGACCAAGGCGAGGAAGAATTTCTTCACTCAGAGTGTGGTGAATCTTTGGAATTCTCTACCGCAAAGGGCTGTGGGGGCTCACTCATTGATTATGTTCAAAGCAGAGGGTGATAGATGCCAATGACATCAAGGGATACAGGGACTGTGCAGGAAAATGAAATTGAGATAGAAATTCAGCCATGTTCTCGTTAAATGGTCGAGCAGACATGAGGGGCCAAATGGCCAATTCCTGCTCCTATAGTCCCTCCTAATCCATAGTTTGGGAACCCCTGTTCAATAAGCAAATTGACTTTCATGGAAAAGAGCCATTTTTAAAATATTCTTTTACACTTGATCCCAGTGGATATTGAACACCATAGTTTCTATCCTCCGCCACCTGGTGTGGGTTCCAGCTGTGCTGGTACTGGTGGAGGCACCTGCCATTTCATTTAAAATTGCCTGATCCAGGTTATTCCCACTGTGCGATTCACGTGAATAGGCAGGACAGGAGAAGTCGTGCTTCTCTTATTGTTGTGACAGTGGAGTGGAATCACAGGCCCTCAGTCTTTCGCAATCAGCCAGCGCAATCTTGTGAGACGTTGCAAGGGGAATCATGTCCACAATTGGCAGAATCAGTTTTTGGCCAATCTGCATATTGGACCGAAGCAGTGAGCCTTCCTCTAATCTGCAGATTCCCGAGGTACCTGAGGATTTGGGATTCAATCCCTTCGCCTCAGGGATCTCGGATGAGCGCCGTATGGTACTGGTCCCCACAAACTTGGACCACACTGAATGGCACTCATGGGGGTCTCCAAGGGGATAAGAGGCTCCCTTTGGGCAGGATGGTGCCCTGGCATGTCTGGTACCACTTGGGTACAACCCTGGCAGTGCCACCTGGGTGCTAGCCTGGCACGGCCCAGGCGGACCTGGCAGGGGCACTGCCAGGGTGTCAGCTTGGCACTGCCAAGATGGCATTTTCTGTGTGCGAGTGCCGGGAAACACACGGCTTTTGTGCGAGTGCCGTGGAACACACAGCTAAACGTGCTCACTCGGGGGCTTTGTTCCCTTTTGGGAAGATCACGCCCAATATGTGGAATAATATGAGAAGAAATTCTTTGCAAATGTGCTGCCAGGTCATCGGGGATCCTTTCCTGTCAGTTGCACATATCGGGAACTATCAGGTGCACATTGAAGTCAATGGAAGGAAACCATTGAAAATACTCCTGTAATTTCCTGACATGTAATAATGATAATCGTTATTAGTGGCACCAAGTAGGGTTATATTAACACTGCAATGAAGTTACAGTGAAAATCCCCAAGTTGCCACACTGCTGCGCCTGTTCGGGTACACAGAGGGAGAATTCAGAATATCCAACTCACCTAACAAGCACGTTTTTCGGGACTTGAGGGAAGAAACCGGAGCACCCGGAGGAAACCCACACTGACACCGCCCCAGTGATACAACCAGTGATGAAGGTCCTTAATGCAGAAAATGAACCCTCTTGGTTTGCAGCATTTTATTGTTGATCTGACTTTTCACTTTCCTCGCAGAGATGCAATTGTCACCAGTGTAGTGAACTGTCTGACTAGTTTCCTGTCCGGCTTCGTAATTTTCACAGTCCTTGGATACATGGCTGAGATGCGCAATGTTGATGTGGAGGAGGTGGCAAAAGACAAAGGTGCGTTAATTTGAGTGACTCTTCAACAAAAATAATCTGTGTTAAATGCAGAGCAGCACAAGAAAGAAACTTGGAACAAGGTCACGAGTGGGTTGCAAAATTGTCCCTTTGCTAAAATAAACAATTCACTGCCTCTTTGAACAGTTTCTGTGTTATAGAAACTGTGATCTCGTAGCACAGCATACATAATGAGGCTTGCCTGAGAACCCAGACTCCCATTTCATTTGTGAAATAAGTGCGCACAAGGGAAAACATTGCTTGATTAACAGCTTTTTCTATTAGATCAATTTTGTTCATGGTTCAGCTTTTATTTACACAAGATAAAGAGGTGGTAAGAGCTTAAAGTTTCTGCTATTAATACTTTAAATGCCTGCTTGATTGATGCTTTCAAAGTAACAAGTTTTTTAAAAAGAAAGTTACAAATGACCTGGGTAGAGGGCTACTTCAGAATGTCACTGCAAGTTTGATGGGCTGAATGGCCACCTGCACTGTAGGGATTCTATAAATGGGCATGGAAATACTATGAGTTGGCATGGAGGGTGTGAGGGGCTGTTGGGGATGTGTGGAGGGATATGGATTCGGATGGAGGGTACAAGGGACCCTTGAAGATGGGCGGAGGAGCACGGTTTGGCATGGAGGGTATGAGGTGCCAATGAGGATGGGTGGGGGCATGTGTTGCATGAGTTAACTGTAATATCCCTTTATGGAATCTACGGAGTGGGAAAGCTTGGGGAGTACGAGCTCCCCGCTAGGGGCAAGGTATCTAAATTAACCAACGTATAAAAGATCAGTCAATAAGGCACCGACCTGCATAGCAACCCAGTAGTGACCTACCGAGTAGTGGACATATCGTTGGTGTAAATAAAACTTTATTTTACTCAGTGTAGACTCCCCGTGTCCTTATTAAATAAACATTGATGGGATACGGTGTGTGGGTTAGGGCTATGACTCCATAGTGGGAGTCAAAAGAAACATGAAAATACAATCCTAAAAGTGTATCCATCATCAGCACATCTTTCACCTTCTGAGTAAATTCACCTGCAGCCTCCATCCCACCCCATCCCCCATCCCACTCCCCCCCGCAACCAATCCACAAAAGCTTGTTGCGAGGGAGAATTCAGAATGGGTCACATGATTCCTTCATTCGTAACAATCTCATAAACTCTGTATTTGTAACAATCTGTAAAGAAAGATTAATATGTCTTCTTTTGTGTATTCAGGTTCTGGCCTGCTGTTTATAACCTATCCTGAGGCCATCGCTAACATGGATGGCTCCCCCTTCTGGGCAATCTTGTTCTTTCTCATGGTGATAACCCTCGGCCTCGATAGTACCGTAAGTATAAATCTTTAGTAAAAAAAACAATTTGAAACTTTTACAGTGAGACGGTCTCAACTGGAAGAAAATACATTCCAATTGAACAAATTATATTTCAGATGGAGTATATTGCCGAACCTGTGCTTATTACAGTAACGGTTAACGATAAGAAATATCCATGTTCGTAAATGTATTCTTGTCACCCGCTGTCAGTTTTTGACACACCCAGATTAGGTAAAGTGCTTGTGATCCAGAGAATTTTACTGGAAATGCATGAAATCAGCACCAGGGGGCATTTCTTTTGAGGGCTAAAAATTAACACATCTTTAGTGACACCTGAAGGATTCTAACACTTACTAATGCCAAATAACCCACATCACTGACTGTGGCATTCTCTGAGTTCCTTGCCTGGTACATGTGTAGAAGTCAAGTCAGGGCACGTTAAGCTCAGCTACAGTGTTGTCTATAATCGGATAGTCTATTAGCATACTGGGCACTGAAGAATGGCCACTCAGAAGAGGTACTGGAGTCTAGCTTTTAGCTCAGTAGACTAGACAGCTGGTTTGTGATGCAGAACAAGGTTAGTAGAGTTCAATTCCCGTACCAGTTGAGAATTCTGAATTCTCCCTCTGTGTACCCGAACAGGCGCCGGAATGTGGCGACTGGGGGCTTTTCACAGTAACTTCATTGCAGTGTTAATGTAAGCCTACTTGTGACAATAAAGATTATTTATTTATTTTATTTACATGTTCTACAATCAATCAAGTCTACTAGGTGACTTTTTAATAATGATCTATATTAGGGAAATACTGACAGGGCAGTCTTTTGTCCAGCGGTAGTTGTCCTGAGGAAATGAAGAGTTATCACATAGTGATGGACTGGAGTCACATGTAGGCCAGATCAAATAAGGGTGGCTGGACTCCTCCCTGATAAGGATGCGGGAACAAACTGGAATTTTACAGGAATACAGAGCCATTTCTCTGACACCAGCCGTTTAGTATTGAATTCATCGATTCTCTGTTGCCAGTCCAGTATTCACTAAGCAGCCATACCTGACACAGGAATTTTCAGTTGCGAGTTGTTAGCTAGCGACTGATGATAGTATAACTAACAGCATGCACCATATATCTCGGTGATTTTTGAACAAAAGCATCTTCCATTTCAATTTTCTGTGGGTTACACAACAGAAGACTATTCTCTCAATGAGAATGGCGCTGAATGGCACGTTTAACGGGGTGATTCTCAGTGGCTGCAGCGCCAACAAACAACCCGCTATCCAACAGCACCTTGCCATTTTTTTGGCCTTGGGGAGTTTCTCCCCAGCAAGGCTGCATGTAGAGGGATTTCCAGGAAAGGCTCCTTGCAGATTGGGGGTGCCATTTTGTCTGGCAGCCTCAATCTCTCCCCCCCCCCCCCGCTTTCATTCAAGCCCCCCCATCCCCCCCCCACCCATGGAGAGGTCCCCCTCAGCCCCCATCTACCTGGCAAGGGCCTCCCAAGCCCGACCTCTGGCAGTGCAAACCTGGCACATGTGCACCCTGGCAGTGACAGTCTGGCCACCTGGCAGTGCCCCAGGCACCCTGGCAGTGCCAGTGTTGAGTGACCCGTGTGAGGTTTCACGCCCGATGCAGGGCCCGAATTGGGGTTCGTGCGCGATTCAGCTGTTGCGTCCGGAGCAACGGGATTGCTGAATCGCGTCCCATATATTCCATAAGCTTGTCCAATCCCTGGCATGAAGAAACCTCTGCAAACCATCACATTCCCTGACCAACACCTACACCCATTCCCTTCACAGTCACACAATAGGAGAGACAACACAAAAAGAGGATAAATCATAGGCCAATTTAGGGAACAGAAACTGGGAAGTTTATATCCAATCCCCAAAGGTAATCAAGCAAGTTCCAGAACACTAACACTAACCAGTAACTAAGTAGTACACCCATGGTATCTCACCGTGGTTTCTATGTGTTAATGACTCCCTGGATCTCATTCTTCTTTCTAACACTTGCAATGAATTCACACGTGATGCACTTATGAAGAACTCATTCCAGAGATCAACAATTCTTTGCAAAAAAGGACCACCCAGCATCTAATCATAGAATCCCTACAGTGCAGAAGGAGGCCATTCGGCCCATCAAGTCTGCACTGACCCGCTGAAAAAGCACCTCACCTAGGCCCAATTTCCCTATCCCTGTAACCCCACCTATGGGCAATTTAGCATGACCAATCCACCTAACCTGCACATCTTTGGAGTGTTGGAGGAAACCGAAGCACCCGGAGGAAGCCCAAGCAGACATGGGGAGAATGTGCAAACTCCACACAGTCACCAGAGGTCGGAATCGAGCCTGGATCCCTGGTGCTGTGAGGCAGCAGTGCTAACCACTGTGCCAGTGACATCTCGATCTGTGCCTTTTCAATTTATACAGTAATCCCTGATCCCCTCTAAGCTGTTTAATTTGAATAACCTAATCACTTGGGCAAAGGCTAGAACTTACCTCATTTCAGAAAAACTCAGTGAAATCACAAAATCAATTATTTTCTAAAGAGTGCATCACAAATGAGTCACTGCGGCTATGTTATGGAGCTCGCCCTGAATTTTGAATAATGAGCCTTGCAGACGATATTTGTGCGGGTTCTGAGTTGTGATTGACTGGGAACTGCTTGATAGAGCACTGGACATAATCGAACAATGAGTCGGACTCGGGCCTAATGCTAATGCTAACAAACCCAAACCCAATGCACTGCAGCATTCAGGCAACCTAGACTTTATTATCAGCCGTCGCTTTACATTTTGCGAACACGTGGTAACCATTTAGAACCTGGCAGAAAAGAATCCAATCCTGTTGATTCCGTGGTTTGCCCATTTTCCTGATTCTGTCCAGATTGAAAATAATATTCCTGTAAAATATGCAAATCATTTAGATACCTGAGGGCTGATATCATTTTGTTTCTGTGCTCTTCCTCCATGTGGAGAGGGGTTGAACAGACATCTGCATTTTCTGGGAAGTAAAGTGAGGGTGATTCATTGCGGTATTCTTGTTAACAGTACGGAGGTCTGGAATCCATCATCACGGCAGTGATAGACGAGTATCCTCATCTGTTTGCTAAAAGGAGGGAACTATTTGTTTTGGGACTGGTCATTGTGTGCTTTATGGGATCTCTCAGCACACTCACTCATGTAAGTACAATCCTCAATGGTGTCATTTCCTATTTTATTTGATGTTAGATTAGCTAAATTATCTTTAGGGCAGCACGGTAGCACAAGTGGATAGCACTGTGGCTTCACAGTGCCAGGGTCCCAGGTACGATTCCCTGCTGGATCACTGTCTGTGTAGAGTCTGCACGTTCTCCCCGTGTCTGCATGGGTTTCCTCTGGGTGCTCTGCTTTCCTCCCACAGTTCAAAGACGTGCAGGTTAGGTGGATTGGCCATGATAAATTGCCCTTAGTGACCAAAAAGGTTAGGAGGGGTTATTGGGTTACGGGGATAGGATGGGCCAAATGGCCTCCTTCTGCACTGTATGTTCTATGTATCAAAAAAACACCCAAAGTTAACCATTGAATTGAAGAATGGTCTGGGCGCGTGGAAAAAGGGAGTGCCCATCTGAGAGGTGACAAGACAACAAACTCACCAGACAGGCGCCATGATGCCTCACCATATCCTTATGATGTCCCAAAGACCTTCAGACCTGAGACATTACTTTTCAAGTGCAGTCACTGTTATGTATGGACACACATGGTAGCTAATTGGTGGACATTCAGCTTCCACAAACGGCAAGGTGGTAAATGGCAATTAATCTGTTGAGGAGGTGCGGGTTAAGAGATAAATGTTGGCCGGGAGAATTCCCCTGTTTTGCTTCAGATAGCGCTGTGGGATCATTTAAATGTGGAAATGCAGGCAGAGTTTTAAAAATAAATAAATTTAGAGCACCCAATTCATTTTTCAAATTAAGGGGCAATTTAGCATGGCCAATCCACCTAGCCTACACATCTTTGGGTTGTGGGGGCAAAACCCACGCAAACACGGTGAGAATGTGCAAACTCCACACTGACAGTGTCCCAGAGCCGGGACCGAACCTGGGACCTCAGCGTCGTGAGGCAGCAGGGCTAACCCACTGCACCACCGTGCTGCCCTGAAATGCAGGCAGAGTTAACACATTCTCCAAAATGCACCACCTAGAACAATGCAGCACCTCTTCACTACTGACGTGTCATTCAAAATACGTGATCAATTCCTGCAGTTGGACTGAATTTATTGTGACATTATGCAGAATGTCCAGAATATAAAGGGTTCATGGAATATCATAATTGACCACTGGATGGAGCTAGATGCAGGACTATTATAAAGCATTGACTCTCAGGCTTCTGGGAGAGGGACGGAGAGAGTGCAGAGCAGAGATCTAGAGAGTGCAGAGGACAGTTATAGATAGAGTGTAGAGACTAGTGTTATTAGAGTGTAGATTACTAGATTATTGCTTTCTATAGGAGTAAGTGGTCGAGCTTTAATAAGTAGCATAATAAATGTTAACTTATCTTGGGCAGCACGGTAGCACAAGTGATTAGCACTGTCGCTTCACAGCGCCAGGGTCCCAGGTTTGATTCCCTGCTGGGTCACTGTCTGTGCGGAGTCTACACGTTCTCCCTGTGTCTGCATGGGTTTCCTCCGGGTGCTCCGGTTTCCTCCCACAGTCCAAAGACGTGCAGGTTAGGTGGATTGGCCATGACAAATTGCCCTTAGTGATCAAAAGAGCTAGGAGAGGTTATTGGGTTGCGGGGATAGGGTAGAAGTGAGGGCTTAAGTGGGTCGGTGCAGACTCGATGGGCCGAATGGCCTCCTTCTGCACTGTATGTTCTATGTTTTAGCTTCTGTGGTCTTTGTGAACACTATGACATCCATCCTGATAATAAGAATCACAAAGAACACCACGCTTATGACCTTCTGATTCAGGGGTCAGGTCCTACACCTGGCTACATGAGGTCGGTCATAAATCATCATCGAGGCCCAGGAATGGAAATTGAACCAGGTCTTCCCACCTCTCATCAATATGCCCGAACTGGCAAGTCAGTTTGTATGGATGTTGCACAAGGACAAACAGTGAATCTCCTTCTCTACTGTCAGACAGAAAAGCTCTCACACGAAGAATAATGATTTGGAAGAGGGCTGTTGGAAAAGTAATTCAGGGGGTGGGATTCTCCGTTCACCGACACCTATTTCGGAATAGCCGATCGGGCGGAGAATCCCATTTTACGATGGAATCGTGAATTACGCACAATGATAACTGTATCAATTATTAACTGGGTTGCTATAGATTGAAACTTTTCTACATAGGCCATTTAAAGCCTTGTGTATTAATGAATTGCACCCCCACTCCAATATTACGTTTATTTAATTATAACTCTGATCTAATTTGAAATACAATTGAATTTTTCAGGGAGGAGCATATGTTGTCAAACTGATGGAAGATTTTGGATCTGGTTCCTGTCTTATTGCTGTGGTATTACTAGAATCCATTGCTGTATCTTGGTTTTATGGTAAGAGATCCACTATCACATCAATTTCTCTGGTTAACTAAAAGTAGGAAATTAAGCAAAAAAGGTCACTATAAATTGGTTCTCAGGTGGCCAGGCCTCATTTGAATATTCAAAGTGAGCAATGGGAAAATTAATTATCACCCTCATCTAAGTCCTGGGATGGGGGAGGAGAGCAGCAGGGAAATGAGCACTGGAACTGGGAAGAGTGCTCCTGATACACAATAAAAGGCTTAAAAATATACTCACCTTGTTGGCGGCAACTGCATGGGCACCTGGAAATTGAGGGAAGCAAGCCCCATTCGGGACAGTGTCATCTGACACATTGATGCTTCAATGGGTGTTTGGCCACTAATACCATGGGGCTTAACACCCATTTAGGTGGCCACCTGGAATGCCTCAAGAATGGATTTGCTGAATTTTGCAGTAGGCCAAACACTTGTGCAGACTGGATTCAGGCCATTCCACTTCTAAATTGGTCAGTGCTGTGAAAGATTTGCATCCAGACAATGGATACAACCCCAATGAGATACCATCTCTAATTGAGAAAGAGGCAAAACCAGTAAGAGAGATGAAAAGAATATAAACCACTTGACAAGAGAATATAACAAAAGAGAAAGAAGACAAAGATATAATTTGGAAATGAGCTCCAAATGGTGACCATAAATCAGTAAATTAAAGTGGTTTACTTTCGCAAGATCCTAAACATCAACTTACTTTCAATGTAAACATTTCCACCAACATTTTTATATGAAAGTATTATTATGGATGACTTCAACTTCCCCAATATTGACTGGGACTCATTTAGTGCAAGGGGCTTGGACGGGGCAGAGTTTGTAAGGAGCATCCAGGAGGGCTTCTTAAAACAATATGTAGATAATCCAGCTAGATAAGGGGCTGTACTGGACCTGGTATTGGGGAATGAACCCGGCCAGGTAGTAGAAGTTTCAGTAGGGGAGCATTTTGGGAATAGTGACCGCAATTCTGTAAGTTTTAAAGTGCTGGTGGACAAGGATAAGAGTGGTCCTAGGGTGAATGTGCTAAATTGGGGGAAGGCTAATTATAACAATATTAGGCGGGAACTGAAGAACCTAGACTGGGGGTAGGTGTTTGAGGGTAAATCAACATCTGACATGTGGGAGGCTTTCAAATGTCAGTTGAAGGGAATTCAGGACCGGCATGTTCCTGTGCAGAAGAAGGATAAATATGTCAAATTTCGGGAACCTTGGATAACGAGAGATATTGTAGGCCTCGTCAAAAAGAAAAAGGAGGCATTTGTCAGGGCTAGAAGGCTGGGAACAGACGAAGCCTGTGTGGAATATAAGGAAAGTAGGAAGGAACTTAAGCAAGGAGTCAGGAGGGCTAAAAGGGGTCATGAAAAGTCATTGGCAAATAGGGTTAAGGAAAATCCCAAGGCTTTTTACACATACATAAAAAGCAAGAGGGTAGCCATGGAAAGTGTTGGCCCACTGAAGGACAGGGGAGGGAATCTATGTGTGGAGCCAGAGGAAATGGGCGAGGTACTAAATGAATACTTTGCATCAGTATTCACCAAAGAGAAGGAATTGGTGGATGTTGAGTCCGGAGAAGGTCATAGAAGGCAGAGAGTAGCAATGGAAGGGTGCTTTTCTGATTGGAGGGCTGTGACTGTGGTGATCATAGATCTGAGTAGATGCAATACAACTGAGCAAACACTAGAGGGAGCACGGGAGAGCTATATATACACAGGGACAGGAAGCGACGACACACTTCACGGAAGGCAGAACTCGTAGCAGGACACAGACACACAAGCAGGCAGCATTTGAGGTAGCCGTAAGTTAAGCTCTGAAGAGGGAACAAATTCACAATAAAGCATTTTCTCCACATTTGAGACTACGAGCTTTATTAAGACACGAGGAACAACACATGGTACCAAGAGTGGCTTCAGACGCTTACTACAGGACAACTCAGCTGCAGATACAGAAAGAACAAAATGGCATGGAAATCTCCTACTGGACATTCGACTTGGGAAGACATCGCTGATTCGAGGATGTGGCTTGGATACCCACCTCAGCTGGACACGACTGGCAATGTAAGAAATGTCTGGAAAATGTTTAAACAATGGTTCGATTTATATATCATAGCTAATGATGTAGCAGAAGCCTCAGACGAAATTAAAATAGCAATACTCATCGCAGGACATGAAGCTGGGAAAGTATATAATGGATTTAAATACTCAAAAGATGAGGACAGCAACAGCTTACAAACAATACTAAACAAATTTGAAGAGTACTGTAGGAATTTGAACAGCACGGTATGCTCAGAGGCCAAACTGCACAGAGACTGAGTGATGCAAAACTCTACAAAAAGAAAGGGTTCAGTCAAGAAATCGCGAGTGAAAAGTACAGATCAAAAAGAAATAACTTGAATTTTTCACAAAGCCAAAATGCTGAAATCCAGTCCAGATTGAAAGGAAAAGGTAACTTACAACTTTTAGAAAGAAAAAACGCTGAAATCCGCGATAAAATGGCGTCGGACCACATTTTGCAGTCTCGGGCAGACAAAGAACTACAAACTGCGTCTGCGCATGCGCAGGAAATGGAAGCCGCGCATGCGCAGTTACAATCACCCGTTTTGCGTTCTGCGCATGCGCAGTCTCAAAACGTTTTGGTCGCGGATGCGCAATTGACACAAAATCGCACAGTAAAGGAAGGCCGATTTGCACATGCGCAATTGACTCCTACGCATGACGTCACGAGCGTCATGATGTCTGAACATCCTGACCACGCCTACTTAAAAGGGAAATGCCCGAAAATTGAAAACAAAATACTTAAAGCTGTAAAACCAAATTTTCTTGCCTCAGAACACAGAAAAACGCCTGAACTTAAACCAGCAGTTGAAAATAACTCTCACAACACCCTGGAAAAAGCAGTCTGCACCACCCAAAGTGAAGAGAACAAAAAGAATTCCGAAACAACAAAAGATGATTTGTTTTCGAAGGTTACTACTCAGACATGGCTGAGTTATTCGGATATGCTGATCACAGCATCAGCGACACGGTCACAAAGTTCAACACGAATCTACTCGTGGTAGATGAATCCAACACCATGGTGCCATGGCAGATCGTCGATAACAGAATGGATGACAGAAATACCCAAGACGAAGACGACGCCACACAGAGAGCACAGAAAGACTCCACAGAGCGAGCGATGAGAGGCTCCACAGTGCGAGTGATGAAAGACTCCAAAAGGGAAGCAAGCAAACACTCCCTGGTGAACACCATGCATGAACAAGACCATGAAGGTCAACCCGCTGTATCTGAGCAACCGCAAGCAGGCTATGAAAGTCTACCAATCTCACATAAACAAGAAGAAGACAATGTACAACTACCCACTGCATGCGAAAACAGTGACAAGGTGATCACACTCGACATACAGGAGGTACAGGATCACAGCGAGACTGACAGTTCTCAGCTTGTCTGTACAGAAGCACAGAGTCGGGCCACCCAAGAGTCCAGAGAGACCACGCCAAAAGAAACCATGCAGATTTTGACTCCAGAAGAGGAGACCAAGAGTCCAGTGAGACAACATCAACAGAAACCATGACGATTTTGACTCCAGAAGAGGAGCGCCAAGAGTCCAGAGAGACCACGTCAAGTGAAATCATGCAGATTTTGACTCCGGAAGAGGAACACCAAGAGTCCAGAGAGACCGCGTCAAATGAAATCGCGAAGAATTTGACTCCAAAAGAGGAGCACCAAGAAAGCAAAGACGACAGATCAAATCCACAACAAATGACTGATGTCACCAGCATCAATGCAATATCATATCATTCTCACCATTCTCGAGACAAAACGTTCAACGACTCAAATTATCCACACGGGACACTCATTGAGCATAACAAGAAAAACAAAAGCCAAAAGAAGCACAGCAGAAACGAGAACAACAGCAAGAACAAAAGCAGCATGAAGCACGACAAGAACAACAAAAATCGCAAGAAGCACTGCAGAAACAAGAACAACAACAGCATCAACAAAAACTACAAGCACAACGACAAAAACTACAAGAAGAACAGCAAAACCAACAAGAAGCATAACAAAGATAGCGACAACAAAAAAGACAGAAACGACAAAAACAGCAACAAGAACGGCAACGAAAACAACAAAGACAGGAACGACAGAAACAACAGCAATGAAACAACGACTTGTACACAATGGTACAACTCTGCACATAAAGGACAATGCCACAGCACACTGCAAAACAATGACAAGACTACAAACATGCCATGGGATGACAACAAATCGCACAAACTCACATCTGCTCCAGAACAAGCAAGCATACCAGCTTTCAAGGCAGATGAAATACTAAATCGATTCCACAAGCACAGAAAAAAGTCCATGTCAGTCAACATCAGTGGTTCGACCATGCAAAAAACCATGGGATGACGTATTAATTACTTAAAATAACAAGGAACACCAACAACATTCACAACAGAGTTGCAAAATCAATATCACCACGTCAACAACAACAAAAGAAAAAACTCTGAACAAATTCATCAAGTTTGGACTCATAAATATTTTTATTAAGATTGGACTCATAAATATAAATTGGCTTTGTAAAATATGCAATAGCACCATCACTTGTATAGATACACATATCATAAGTAACTGTTTTGTACAATTTTCTTTAACGATGTACAGAAAATATGTAAAGAAAAAAGGGGGGATGTGGTGATCGTAGATCTGAGTAGATGCAATACAACTAGAGGGAGCACGGGAGAGCTATATATATATACACAGGGACAGGAAGTGACGACACACTTCACGGAAGGCAGAACTCGTAGCAGGACACAGACACACAAGCAGGCAGCATTTGAGGTAGCTGTAAGTTAAGCTCTGAAGAGAGAACAAATTCACAATAAAGCATCTTCTCCACATTTGAGACTACGAGCTTTATTGAAATGAAAATCGCTTATTGTCACGAGTAGGCTTCAAGGAAGTTACTGTGAAAAGCAGACTAGCCACATTCCGCCGCCTGTCCAGGGAGGCTGGTACGGGAATCGAACCGTGCTGTTGGCCTGCTTGGTCTGCTTTATAAGCCAGCGATTTAGCCTTGTGAGCTAAACCAGCCCCTTGACTACGAGCTTTATTAAGACACGAGGAACAACACAGTGACTAGTGGTGTTCCACAATTATCAGTGCTGGGACCTTTGCTGTTTGTGGTACATATAAATGATTTGGAGGAAAATGTAACTGGTCTGATTAGTAAGTTTGCAGACGACACAAAGGTTGGTGGAATTGCGGATAGCGATGAGGACTGTCAGAGAATACAGCAGGATTTAAATCGTTTGGAGACTTGGGCAGAGAGATGGCAGATGGAATTTAATCCGGACAAATGTGAGGTAATGTATTTTGGAAGGTCTAAAGCAGGTAGGGAATATACAGTGAATGGTAGAACCCTCAAGAGTATTGACAGTCAGAGAGATCTAGGTGTACAGGTCCACAGGTCACTGAAAGGGGCAACACAGGTGGAAAAGGTAGTCAAGAAGGCATACGGTATGCTTGCCTTCATTGGTCGGGGCATTGAGTATAAGAATTGGCAAGTCATGTTGCAGCTGTATAGAACCTTAGTTAGGCCACACTTGGAGTAGAGTGTTCAATTCTGGTCGCCACGCTACCAGAAGGATGAGGAGGCTTTAGAGAGAACGCAGAAGAGATTTACCAGGATGTTGCCTGGTATGGAGGGCATTAGCTATGAGGAGCGGTTGAATAAACTCAGTTTTTTCTCACTGGAACGACGGAGGTTGAGGGGTGACCTGATAGAGGTCTACAAAATTATGAGGGGAATAGACAGAGTGGATAATCAGAGGCATTTTCCCAGGGTAGAGGGGTCAATTACTCGGGGGCATAGGTTTAAGGTGCGAGGGGCAAGGTTTAGAGGGGATGTACGAGGCAAGTTATTTACACAGAGGGTAGTGGGTGCCTGGAACTCGCTGTCGGAGGAGGTGGTGGAAGTAAGGATGATAGTGACATTTAAGGGGCATCTTGACAAATACACGAATAGGATGGGAATAGAGGGATACGGACCCAGGAAGTGTAGATGATTTTAGTTTAGACGGGCAGCATGGTCGGCACAGGCTTGGAGGGCTGAAGGGCCTGTTCCTGTGCTGTATTTTTCTTTGTTCTTTGTAAACTTAATATGGCTCTGCTGACTGGGAAGGTTTGATCATCATCCTAAGCTAGGTTAGCCGGTCTGAGCTTGGGTGGCAATATGGATGCTGAAAATGACTTCAATGAAGGCTACAGAATGGAAAAATCGACTGGGTTCCTGCTGCCAATCACATTCTAGCAATCAATTTCTGGAAATGCACAAGAGAGCATGTAAACGGGATCCTTTGCACAGTTGAATCGCCTATGGACACTCTTTCCTTGAGTCATAAAAGAACAGCCAATCCAGTATCAGAGGATGCAGGTATCTGTGGATTCCTTATAGTATCTATGCTATTTTTAACAGCACCCATGCTGTTGGTGAAGCCAAAACTATGAAAATAGTCTTTCCTTGCTGAGAGTTTATTGACTTTGTTCTGTGTCAATACCCCTCACATCCACCCAGTTTCTCAGTCAACCCCTATTTATATGTGTTCAAATATCCATCACTATTTATTTTTAATAAACATTTTATTGAGGTATTTTTGGTATAGTAACAACAACAAAATAAACAATATACATGAAACCATAAACATGGTGCAAAAGCCATTTACCTCTCGTACAGGTCCTACCCTTATTGACCCCCTACTCTAATCTAAACTACTCTCCCCTCCCCCCCCCTTCGGCTGACGATTAATCTCCTGCAAAGTAGTTGACAAACTGTTGCCACCTCCGGGTGAAACCTAACAGTGACCCTCTCAAGGCAAACAGAGAAAGCTAGCCATGTCCGATAGCCATGTCTGACCTCGGGGGCTTTGAGTCCCTCCAAGCTAATCGTATCCGTCTCCTGGCTACCAGGGTAGCAAAGGCCAGAACGTCTGCCTCTTTCTCCTCCTGGATTCCCGGGTCTTCTGACACCCTGAAAATCGCCACCTCTGGACTCAGAGCCACCCTTGTTTTTAACACTGTGGACATGACGTCTGCAAACCCCTGCCAAAATCCCCTCAGCTTTGGACATGTCCAAAACATATGGACATGGTTCGCTGGTCCTCCCGCACATTTTGCGCACCTGTCCTCCACCTCAAAAAATCTGCTCATCCGGGCCACTGTCACGTGAGCCCGGTGAACAACCTTAAATTGTATCAGGCTGAGCCTGGCACATGTTGTGGACGCGTTGACTCTACTCAACACGTCCACCCACAGAAGCATCCTCTATCTCTCCTCCCAGCTCCTCCTCCCACTTGTGCTTCAGTTCCTCGGTCTGCGTCTCCTCCGACCCCATAAGCTCCTTATAAATGTCTAAGATGCTCCCTTCTCCTACCCACCCTCTGGAAACTACCCTATCCTGAATCCCCCTTAGCGGTAGGAGCGGGTAGGTTGACACCTGTTTACAAAGGAAGTCCTGCACCTGCAGATACCTGAATTTGTTTCCCCTCGCCAACCCAAACTTTTCGTCCAATGCCCTCACACTCGGAAAGCTCCCCTCTATGAACATATCCCCCATCCTCTCAATCCCCGCTCTCCGCCATAACCGGAACCCCCCATCCATATTCCCCGGGGCAAACCGGTGATTATCACGATGCTCCCACTGCTCCCACATGTCGCCTCCACTGGTCCCAAACTATCAGGGCCGCCGCCACCACTGGACTGGTGGGGTACTGTGCCGGCCGGAACGGCAGAGGCGCAGTTACCAACGCCCCCAAACTGGTGCCCTTACATGAAGCCGCCTCCATACGCACCCATACCGACCCCTCCCCCACCAATAATAGTTCCTAAAATTTGGCAGCACCAACCCGCCCTCTCCCTGACTCCGCTCAAGCATTACCTTCCTTACTCGCTTAATATGGGAAAGAGGTTGCCCGCCCAGACAAAGCCCGTGATAACTCTGTTGACCTGCTTAAAAAAGGGCCACGGAATAAAGATGGGGAGGCACTGAAATACAAATAGGAATTTTGGGAGGACCGTCATCTTCACCGTTTGCACCCTCCCGGCCAGAGACAACGGAAGCGCGTTCCATCTCTGAAAATCGTCCTTCATTTGGTCCACCAGCCGGGCAGATTCAATTCATGCAGACGGATCCATTCCCGTGCCATTTGGATGCCTAGGTACCTAAAGCTTCCCTCTACTAACCTAAACGACAGCTCTCCCAGTCGCCTCTCCTGTCCCCTCGCCTGGACCACAAACATCTCACTCTTTCCCATATTAAGCTTATATCACGAAAACCGGCCAAATTACCCTAAAGCCCTCATGATTTCTTCCATCCCCTCTATTGGGTCCAAAACGTACAGAAGCAGGTCATCCGCATTGAGTGAAACCCTGTGCTCCACGCCCCTCCGAACCAGTCCACCCCAGCCCCTCGTGGCTCTCAGAACAATTACCAATGGCTCAATAGCCAGCGCGAACAGTGGGTAGAGGGGCATTCCTGTCTCGTCCCCCGGTGCAGTCTAAAATAGTCCGATGTTGTCCTATTCATCCGTACACTCGCCACAGGAGCCTGATACAGCAACCTGACCCAGTCAATGAAGCCCCGCCCAAATCCAAACTGTCCCAGTATCTCCCACAAATAGTCCCATTCTACCCGATCAAAAGCCTTTTCTGCATCCATTGCAATCACTACCTCCACCTCCCTCCCTTCTGGGGGCATCATAATCACATTTAACAGCCATCCAACTGCCTGTCCTTAACAAACCCCTTCTGGTCCTCCCAATAACATCCGGAACACAATCCTCAATCCTGGAGGACAAAACTTTGGCGTTTGGCGTCAGCAGTTTGGCGTCCACATTCAACAGGGATATCGGCCTGTAGGACCCACACAGCTCCAGGTTCTTGTCCTGCTTCAGAATCAGCAAAATCGTGGCCTGTGACATCGTCAGGGGCTCTAAACCCGGCTCTCGCTTGCCTTATTGAACATCCTCATCAACACTGGACCCAATTTCCAGAGAACTTTTTATAAAACTCCACTGGGTACCCATCTGGCCCAGGGGCTTTACCCGCCTGCATGGCCTTCAGACCCTCCACTGTCTCTTCCAACCCGATCGGGGCTCCCAGCCCTTCTACTCGCTCCCTGTCCACCTTTGGGAAATTTAGCTCCTCCAAGAAGTGCCTCATCCCCTCCGGCCTCGCAGGGGGTTCCAAACTATACAGCCTACTGTAGAAATCCCTAAACGCCTTATTCACCCCCGCTGAATTTCCATCCAGGTTCCCAACTCCATCCTTTACTTTCCCTATCTCCCTGGCTGCCTCCTTCTTTCTAAGCTGCTGTGCAAGCATTCTGCTGGCCTTCTCTCCATGTTCACAGATCGTCCCCCTCGACTTTCTCAGCTGCTCCACCACCCTCCCTGTGGTCAGCAAGCTAAACTCTGCCTGTAGCCTCTGCCGTTCCCTTAAAAGCCCTGCCTCTGGGGTCTCCGCATACCTCCTATCGATCTGTAGGATCTCCTTTACCAGTTGGTCCATCTCTGTCCTGTCCACCTTCTCCTTATGGGCCCGTATCGAGATCAGCTCCCCGCTGACCACCGCCTTCAGTGCTTCCTGCACCACCTCTGCTGAAATTTCCCCCGTGTCATTGACCTGCAGGTAGCTCTGAATATATTTCCTCAGCCGCTCACACACTCCTTCATCTGCCAAAAGTCCCACAACCAACCTCCAGTGCGGGCGCTGGTCACTGTCTTTACTAACCTGCAGGTCAACCCAGTGCGGAGCATGGTCTGAGATTGTAATCACCGAGTACCACATGTCCACCACCCCAGCCAGCAAGGCCCTACTCAAAATAAAGAAATCAATCCGGGAGTACACTTTATGCAAGTGTGAGTAGGAGAACTTCTTCACCCTCGGCTGCCTAAATCTCCGTGGACCCCCCCCCCCCTCCCCTCATCAGCTCCATGAACTCTTAATCCCTTTGCCATTGCTGGCACCCTGCCCGTTTTCGAGCTTGACCTGTCCAAGTCAGGGTCCTAACTGTGTTGAAGGCCCCTCCCATGACCAACCTGTGCGAGTCCAGGTCCGCTATCTCCCCAGCGTCCTCTTTATAAACTCCACATCATCCCAATTTGGCGCAGACACATTTACTAATACCACCTGCACCCCGTCCAGTTTCCCACTGACCATAATGTACCGGCCTCCCACGTCCGAAACTATTCTAACTGTCTCAAACACCACCCGGTTATTGATCAGGATCGCAACCCCTCTAGTCTTTGAATCGAGTCCCGAGTGAAAAACCTGACTGACCCAGCCTTTCCTCAATCTAATCTGGTCAGTTACTCTAATTTCGGCTCCTGCAACATTACCATGTCCGCATTCAATCCCCTAAAATGCACGAACACACATGCCCTCTTGACCGGCCCATTTAACCCTCGAACATTTCAGGTGATCAGCCTAGTTGGGGGGCTCATTACCCCCCCCCCCCATCCCCTTTTTTAGGCTCGCCTCCAGCCCGTGCTCCGCGCCTCTACCGGTCCATCCCCAGGCAACCTCCGCCCCAACCTCCTCTCTGTCCCTCAGCCCAAGTCCCTCCATCGTATCCATCACTATTTATATGTGTTCAAATATCCATCACTATTTATATGTGTTCAAATATCCATCACTTGTTTCACAATCTGTTCCCACATTCCTGCTAGCAATGCTGCTATTAGCTACCAGGAATACATGAGGGAGGTCCCAAGTAACTAATTTACTTGCTAATTTGCTAGTAGCTAATTTTTCCACCCTTGTTTGGACATAGCTACCCTTCCACAAAATGACAAGATTAGATATTGAGGAAATACATAGGGCGCAATTCTCCGCACTCACGACGGTGCGGAGAATAGCGGGGTTCGTAAATTTTTACGGCCACACTAGTCTGACGCCCTCCCGCTATTCTCCCCCCCCCCCCCCCCCCCCACGCCCGACACGAATCGCTGCCGCCGTTTTTTTACGGCCAGCAGCGATTCTCAGCTGGCCGATGGGCCGAAGTCCAAGCCCTTTACAGCTGTTTTTACGAACGGCAAACACACCTGGTCTGGCCGTTCATGGAGTTCACGGCCGCGGCATACTAGCCCCGACCGGGGACCTGAATCGGTTCCCGGTCGGGGAGGGGGAGGCTGGCGTCAAACCCGCCCGGATTTGACGCCAGCCTTACGATTTCTCCCTGTCTGGGAGAATTGCGCCCATAATTTTTTAAAAATAAATTTAGAGTAGCCAATTATTTTTTCCAATTAAGGGCAATTTAGCGTGGCCAATCCACCTAACCTGCACATCTTTGGGTTGTGGGGGTGAAACCCACGCAGACACGGGGAGAACGTGCAAACTCCACACGGACAGTGACCCAGAGCCGGGATCGAACCCGGGTCCTCAGCGCTGTAGGCAGCAATGCTAACCACTGTGCCACCGTTCACTTGTTTCTCTTAACAATGTAATTAACATTAACAATGTAATTGATAAGTCATTGACACTATAGAAAACTGGGAGTTTTATTTCAAAGGGTTTTAGATGTAAATAAATATTCTAATGGGGCAGAAATCCATGTGAAAGTGTGTATTCCATGTAAAGGTTTTTATGTAAAGCGATTTGATATGACTTTCACATATATGTACCATAGCTGAGATACATGCATATTATATGTATATATGATATATATAATAAATATTGAAGTATATACACAGGACATTATGCATCAAATATATACCAAGAAATATTATTTATCTGAGTATGATATGCGATTGTATTGTCAATATTTTTATCAGCTCCAACAATTTCCCAATTTCTGTCCTTGATTGATCTGCAGGTGTCCAGCGATTCTGCGATGATATCCAGACAATGTTGGGTGTCTCACCAGGACTCTTTTGGAGGGTTTGTTGGGTGGGCATCAGTCCTGCCTTCCTAGCTGTGAGTAAACAAGGCCAATGGAACCTGGGGTTGGTTTATATATCATAAGGAGGCATCCTTCTGCCCCTGACTAAAGACCATTCCTCCTGAAGTATTGCTGATATATCGATCACCTCCAGTGTTAATAGTTTTACAAGATAGATAAAAACAATAGCCTCAAAATGTCTGAATTGTTGAGGGCGCTCCAGAAGGACGTGTCATTTGTGGGTGTGGAGACCAGAATTTGGGGAAGGTCTTGGTTTTGCCCTTTTCCCCCAAAATGAAAGAGGTATGTGCACTTCTTGAAATTCTCCTGGTCAGGAGAGAGAGTTCCACTTCCTTTAGCACCAATGCAAAGTGGGCCTGTAGCCTGCAGTCACACATGTATGCCATCTTGGCAGAATCAGAATCTGTAATCGATTTATTTATGGCTTGGAAAACAATTACAAAGTGCAAAACTACTTACAGAACTCTGGTGGGGCACAATCCCAGTAGCATTTTAAATAGTACAGGTGCCCATACCCTTTATATGAAATAACATTTGAAAGGTGCTAGGGTCAAGATTGTGGTTTTGGTGGTGAAACAGGCATCTGGTCACCCATCCAGAAAGAATCAGTGTGCACCTTGAACCAATTTCCTTTTTACGTTTAGCCTTTTTTTCTCATCTGCTCAGAAGTAGCTTGAGTCCGTATATTTTGCCACATTTGGTTAATGTACTCCAGACCTAATAGTAAATCCTGAGCACAGTAAATTGCATAATGGTGGATGCCATTGCACTTTCTATCACCTCGTGTGTCAGAATTATACCATTAGTTTAATTTACACCATTAAACTACAATTCACACATAAATTAATATACTGAAATGAAGAGAAGGAAAGATACTAAACTCAGGGTGTGACCGAAGAGCCTTGTTGCGCCGGCTCGATGTCGTGATGAGGCTGTTAAATCTCACGAGAGGGGATACACAGTGAGATCTAACAAAATGTTGCAATCTGGATCTTGCCCTCGCTGGGTGAGATCCAGATTTATATATTTGAGAGAACAGTTAAGCTCACTGAAATATGCCAGTGCTCGATGCTCCCGCAGCCCGGGAATGAACATCCGCCCCTGGGTGACCTCGCCATGGCGCCTCTCAGCTCTGGTCCGCACATACGTGAACCAGGCATAACGGCACCTTGGGGGGGGGGGGGGGGGGGGGGCTGTCCCAGGCCTTCGGTAGCCCCTGAGAGATCAGGCTCTGGTCAGGGTGATACCTTGGCATTCTCACTGCCATGCAGGCACCTTGGCACTGCCACCTGGGCACTCTGGCTGCCCTGCCACGATGCCTGGGTGGCATTGCCAGGGTGCCGAAGCCAGGTATCGGACCTGGGGGTGCCTTGCCCTCCTAAGGTTGGGTGAGGGGCGGCTCGAGCACTAACAGGCAGCCCAGAGACCGAGACTGGGACCGAGACAAGAGATCGGATTGGCATTTTAAAATGACGAGCTGAGCTTGTCAGTGCTGGAAGCGACGTAAGTGTGGGCTTGGGGGGATGTTCCTCACCGAGGCCAGAAAGAAAGAATCCCGTTTGATAGCAGGGTCATTCTCGACACTGCAGGCTCTGAGAAACACCCCACTAAACCTAAATTGTAGTTTAATGGTGCCTAAAACGGGACTGTGTTTTCCAGTTAAATTGTGCCCTCAGTATTTAATAATAATAATAATCGCTTATTGTCACAAGTAGGCTTCAGCGAAGTTACTGTGAAAAGCCCCTAGTCACCACATTCCGGCGCCTGTTCGGGGAGGCTGATGCGGGAATTGAACCCGTGCTGCTGGCCTTGTTCTGCATTACAAGCCAGCTGTTTAGCCCACTGTGCTAAACCAGCCCCAGTTAATTTATACAAGAACAATTTTGGTATGCTAGTATAATGGTTATATTATTAAAAGATCTTCGACTAACTATTCAGAGTACAAAGTTCAAACCAGAAATCAGAAACTGAACTGGGCCAACCACAAGATGGACTGCAAGGACTCACCCAGGCTGCTTAGGCAGCACCTCCCAAACCCACAACCAACACCACCTAGAAGGGCAAGGCCAGCCAACACATGGAAACACCACAATCTGTAACTTCCCCATCGAGTCACTCACCATCCTGACTTGGAACTATATCATTATTCCTTCATTGTCACTGGGTCAAAATCCTGGAATTCCCTTCTTAACAGCACTGGGCAGCACGGTAGCATTGTGGATAGCACAATTGCTTCACAGCTCCAGGGTTCCAGGTCCGATTCCGGCTTGGGTCACTGTCTGTGCGAAGTCTGCACATCCTCCCCGTGTGTGCGTGGGTTTTCTCCGGGTGCTCCGGTTTCCTCCCACAGTCTAAAGATGTGCAGGTTAGGATTGGCCCTGATAAATTGCCCTTAGTGTCCAAAATTGCCCTTAGTGTTGGGTGGGGTTACTGGGTTATGGGGCTAGGGTGGAGGTGTTGACCTTGGGTAGGGTGCTCTTTCCAGGAGCCGGTGCAGACTCGATGGGCCGAATGGCCTCCTTCTGCACTGTAAATTCTATGATAATTTATGTGGGTGTACCTACACCACATGGACTGCTGCGGTTCAAGAAGGCAGCTCACCACCAGCTTCTCAAAGGCAATTAGGGATGGGTGATAAATACAGGCCTAACCAGCGATGCCCAAATCCCGAAAGTGAATTTTAAAACACTGCCTTGATGGTTTGAGAATTTGAATTCCATTTTTATAAACTTTGCAACAGTAAAAGCAAAGCTGGCATTGTTGGATTGTTTAAACTAATGACCTTTTGTAAAGGGAACCTGCTTTCCTTACCTTTAGGGCCTGGATGTAATTTCTATCCCATTCCAATCTGATTCCCAACCACCCTCTCAAGTGTCTGAGAAGCCACTTAGTTGCATCAAACTGCTCAAGTTGAAATCCCACCACTACATTTGCAGGTCAACTAGCAATCTTAAATAAATGCTGCCCTTGCCAGCAATGCCCACAACCCAAGAATATATATTCTAAAAATTGGAATTAGTCAACAAGAGGTTAATACGTTCATTTTTGAAAGCCACTTCGTTAGTTTTTGGCATGTAACAATTATTTTGGTAAATTACACTGCATCTTCTCATGTGTTGTTGAATGGGCAGCAGTTGACGTGTGTAGAGCATGCGTTATTAGCAAAGAGGGAGCTTGAATGTTCTCCTCTGGGACTGCTGACAAATGGACTCTTCACATACGGCCTTTATACTTTTGAACACAGAACCGTCAATCAATGACAATGAGTGGAACTCTGCCAGAAAAGCAATTACATGAAACGCTAATGAGGAAGTAAACAGCTTTCAGTGGGGTTTGAATGCTTCTTGAGGCTCTTGCACAGTGCATAGTTCAATTTACACCTTTTATCTCAATTGATTTCTGATCGATGAATTTTAACTTTCTCTGCCTGACTGACTGACTGCAGCCGATCATTCTGTATCTCGTAAAGCAATATCCTGGATTTTACATCCTGGTTGTTTTACATTGTGTAAAATGACAGATCCAGAACGCTATCTGCCATGTACCATCACAGCTGGGGGTTTTTACCCTTTAGTAACCAACTCACTGATGTGTTGGGTATGCTGGGTCTGCGAGGACTGCGTTTACCATAGCAGTGAGAGAGACAGGCTACCAACACTTGTAGAAGTATAACTCTATTTTATTTAACTATGAGCTGTTAAACATACTTGCACTGTGGGTCAACACTATGTTGAGTTGAATGGAGACCTGAGGCTAACCTGATCAGACTATCCAGCTAGCACATGGTGGATGTTCATGTTGCTGATCACGGGCTCTAGCTGTCTCAGAGGCTGCATCCCAAGAGAACGAGAAAACTAGTGCCCTCTGGCTTGAGAGTGGCCGTGTCCTGTCTGGTGATTGGCTGCTGTGTTCTGTGTGTTGATTGGTCATTCAGTGTGTCAGTCAGTATTTGTCTATGCACCATCATATACTTGTGTGTATATTATGACACTCACATTCTACACATTGATCACTTTGCATGAGCCAAATATCCATCCTAAATGTAACTTTTACTAATGTGTCCTTTACCTACAGTGTTTTAACTTGAAGTTGTGTTGACGATTTAGTTTTTCACTACCAATTATACACTTTGTGAGATCAATATCACAGTTTGTTCCTTTCAAGGATGAAAACCTCATATTTTTTCAGTCCTTCTTCATAACTCAGTATTGTGACACCATGGATTAATATTGCAGCTCCTCCTGCACCACACCATCTTATTGAATGACATTTTGCCAATTAAGGGGCAATTTACCATGGCCAATCCACCTACTCTGCATCCTTTTGGGTTGTGGAGGTGAGACCCACACAGACACGGGGAGAATGTCCAAACTCCTCATGGACAATGACCCGGGGCTTGGATGGAACTTGGGTCCTTGGTGCAGTGAGGCAGCAGTGCTAACCACTGTGCCACCGTGCCGCCCTAACATCGCACCATCTTTTAAAAATTTTTTAGTGTAGCTAATTAATTTTTTCCAATTAAGGGGCAATTTAGTGTGGCCAATCCACCTAGCCTGCACATCTTTGGGTTGTGGGGGTGAAACCCACGCAGACACAGGGAGAATGTGCAAACTCCACACGGACAGTGACTCAAAGCCGGGATCAAACCTGGGACCTCGCCGCTGTGAGGCAGCAATGCTAACCACTGTGCCACCGTGCTGCCTGCACCGCACCATCTTAATGGTTTGATATCCTTTGTGTCTTAGTGGCAAGAACAGGACACAGCAGTAAAACATCTAATTTTCACGTTAGAAGGCAGTGTCGCCATAAAACGTTATAACCTGGAAATATTACTGTGAAATGTTATTTTATGAATGCTTTGCTTATTTCAAATGAGTTATAACATCTACTTTAAATAGGTTAGAAAGCAGGAAATGAAAGTGGCTGGGAATGTTCCACATTTGTACAGTAATTTTGTAAATTCAATTTCCAGTATAATACAGACGAAAGTTTCTATCCATGTTGAAAAGAATGTGCTCGTGTGAAAACTCGGCTGTTTCCAAAGGAGCTGTTTGGTTCAAAGGCTAAAACCCATTAAGTGAAAGCAAAATACTGCGGATGCTGGAAATCTGAAACAAAAACAGAAACAGCGGGATAAACTCAGCAGGTCAGGCAGCATCCGTGGAGAGAGGAACAGAGTTAACGGGCGGAATTCTCCAGCCGCTCACTCCCACCGGCACAGCACCCCACCTAGGGGTTTCCCGGTGGCATTGGGTGGTTTCAATGTGAATTCCCATTGACAGAGGCAGGAGCAGAGAATCCCACCGCTGGCTAAAGGCTCAACACATCCCGTTGCCGAGAATCCCACCCAATGTTTTGAGTCCATTAAGTGAGCACGGTGAGGCTGCTGGGTTTGGAGCCACTTGACAGGGTGCACAGTGAATGAAGGTGCATTATTATGGGAGGCAAATTCCTGATAGTTTCTGTTTCATTCATGGATTTTGAAAATCTTGAACCATTGTTATGCTTCCCATTAAGTTTACTTCATTATTTTGCTAGTCATTCAGAATTGTTGTGCTGCTCCTGATCACAGTCTTAACAAATAATGGAACGCAATCTAAAAATGCTCTATCTCAGCTTACACGCAAAGGAGGAAATGAGACAATGTAAATTATTTCTTGGGATATCGACAGCAAGGTCAGAATTTATGGCCCATTGCAAGTTATCCTTGAGGTGCTGGTGAGCATTATTCACAAACTGCTGCATTTCCTGTGGTGAAATTACTACAAACAGTCTTGTTTGGTAGGAAGTGCCAGAGTAGGGATGGGGAAACCTGCTCTGGGCTCCTAAAGGTCACTACAGTCCCCCACCAGAATATATAATCGTTTCTTAAATGATTACAAGGTTATAATCCCCACTCCGCCCCCACTGGGTCACTCCTCTAAGTGGTCAATCTAAGAGTCTTGTTGTTGCAGGTCTAGCAACAGTACATCCAATTCTGCTCCTTGTTGTGAGAGAGGTGACTTTAAAAGACATTTAAAAGAGATAAAACTAGAAAACTCTCAGCATTCAGCATCACGTAGGTGAAAAATATTATTTATTTGATCCCAACTTAAGGTATCACTTTTCTATCTGCTTTGCAGTTCATTACAGTGAGCTCACTTGTGTATCAGCCCCCTCTCAGTCTATTTGGCTACGATTATCCAGACTGGAGTATAACAGTAGGATATCTGATTGGAGCTTCATCCTTTATGTGGATTCCAATATACATGGTGTATAAACTAGTATGGACCCCTGGATCTCTTAAACAGGTAAGAATGACACATTTGAAGTAATAACACTTCCCTTGTGCTCTCTTGATATCATGAAGAAGTCTTACAACACCAGGTTAAAGTCCAACAGGTTTGTTTCAAATCACTAGCTTTCGGAGCACTGCTCCTTCCTCAGGTGAATGGAGAGGTAGTATCCAGAAACAATTTTTAGGAACCTACCTCTCCATTCACCTGAGGCAGGAGCAGTGCGCCGAAAGCTATTGATTTGAAACAAACCTGTTGGACTTTAACCTGGTGTTGTAAGACTTCTTACTGTGCTCACCTCAGTCCAAAGCCGGCATCTCCACATCATCTCCTTGATATCAGTTTTGTTTGCATTTAGCAGAAGATGAATTCAGAATGTGCGTGGGCAAAAGTAAATGAGTTTTGAGTTTGTCCACTTGACAAGACTAAGAAAGAAGTTAATTGGCAGCTTATGTTTTATACCAGGGCTGTTTCGCGGCCACAGAACCTCACACGGCACATTTGCTTCTCTTGAACTCAGGGATTGAACAGATCAGAAGCCAAGGGGGGGAGAAACTGAAACGTGGAAATCAATCTTTAGCTGTGCTTGGCTGAGCCCTGGAATCCGGTCACGTACATACGACCCAGCAGAGGAGTGGTACACCACCACAAGGCACTCAAAATGCCGGGGAGAGAAAATAAAATTAAAAGGGAGTGATAATGCCAAACAAACGTAAAGCTCTTTGCATTTACACACATCACCTGTAGTTCAACAATCAATAATTTACTAAAGTTGCCATCTTCACAGAAGAATATTTGGAAATAGTTTTAATCTGTTCAGATACATGTGAAGTGAGGAATTAAAAGCATTGACATCTAGGTTTGGATTTTTGCACTCATGGCTGCGATGGACGTCAGTTCTGGGGAATGGAATACAGTGAATCCTAGGTCCGTACACAAAGTAAAGTTCCTTCTGCACTCTCTCTATAGAAACCTTTGGTGAGGCGTAACATTAGTTAATTGTGAGGGGAAAATCCCTCCGCTCTGTGGCAACATTGCATTTTAACTTCAAACTGTGATCAGAACCCCTGACCGATGTGACGTTTCAGCTTCCCTCATTAACAATCCGCACAATTTGTGAGTGAGGTTTGGCAGTTTGATTCTGTACTGCTTCTTTCTTCATTAGGAACTGGGTGGAGACTATATGGGTTTAATGTAGAATCTTTAAAAGACTAGAGATTTTCAGCCCAACAATCTGAGTGGAGTCCAACCCGATTGACAGGGGGCTAACTCATCATATCACCCAATGGTATCCAAAATAACCGTTCCCACTGGACCTCCATTTGTGTTATCAATCAGTGTTATATATTGTGCCATCCAGTACTCCCACTGTAAATGCCATAAGACATAGGAGCAGAATTAGGCCACTCGGCCCATTGAGTCTGCTCCACCATTCAATCATGGCTGATATTTTTCTCATCCCCATTCTCCTGCCTTCTCCCCATAACCCCTGATCCTCTTGTTTTATTATTTTTTTAAATTACTTTTTCTGAGTTACAAAGCCAGAGCTCAGAGTGTGGACAGGGGCTAACCCCTAATCCAGCTCCTTGCCTGCTCCAAAAACCAATTCAAATTGAATCCAATTCAAGGTCCCCACAAGAGAGACATACCAGATCTGAGTCAAAAGGCTCCTACACTTGATCTTAGCCAAAAGGCCGAGAGGTGATCCTCATCCCTTTATTAATCAAGAGATTCTGCACATACCACGCTCCACTGAGTTCTATGTTTCAGAAGCAGGTCTCCTTGTCATTTTTACCATGACTGTCAGTATTTTCTTTGTTCACACAGCGTCTGGCAGTCTGCATTCGGCCAGAGATGACGATCAGAGAACAGAAGCCTGATTCATTCTCCATGAATACTATTCCTTAATCTCTTCTATATATTGTGTGTAGAAACTTGACTTTGGGATTGGCATGGATTTTTGTTTTAAACTCTGCGTGGCCTGGGAAATGAGGAAGCAAATGTTACCACACTTGACATGCCATTTTCAGAACATAGATATGAACTAATTCTGCAGCAACCTTTGGATAATTACGAACTCATTATAGGTAACTTATGTATTTGGAGAGACCTTACTTACAGTTTGTTCATTTATAATTCTTGTGGGTGCAAAAAAAATCAAGAAAAACTGCTGTTATGAAATAATATTTTGCTAACTCACTGGGAATCACCACTAAATAATTCTGATTTATCATCAATGTAGATTTAGATTTATTGTCACGTGTACAGTGAAAGATATTGTTCTGTGTACCATCCAGGCAGATCATTCCATACATGAAAACATAGGACATATGATAAATAGAACAATAGAACATTACAGCGCAGTACAGGCCCTTCGGCCCTCGATGTTGCGCCGACCTGTGAAACCAATCTAAAGCCTAGCTACACTATTCCATCATCATCCATATGTTTATCCAATGACCATTTAAATGCCCTTAATGTTGGCGAGTCCACTATTGTTGCAGGCAGGGCATTCCACGCCCTTACTACTCTTTGAGTAAAGAACCTACCTCTGACATCTGTCCTATATCTATCTCCCCTCAATTTAAAGCTATGTCCCCTCGTGCTAGCCATCACCATCCGAGGAAAAAGGCTCTCACTGTCCACCCTATCTAATCCTCTGATCATCTTGTATGCCTCTATTAAGTCATCTCTTAACCTTCTTCTCTCTAACGAAAACATCCTCCAGTCCCTCAGCCTTTCCTCATAAGATCTTCCCTCCATACCAGGCAACATCCTGGTAAATCTCCTCTGCACCCTTTCCAATGCTTCCACATCTTTCCTATAATGCGGCGACCAGAATTGCACGCAATACTCCAAATGTGGCCGCACCAGAGTTTTGAACAGCTGCAACATGACCTCATGGCTCCGAAACTCAATCCCTCTATCAATAAAAGCGAACACACTGTACGCCTTCTTAACAACCCTATCAACCTGGGTGGCAACTTTCAGGAATCTATGATCTGGACTGGATATAAATACACAATGTAAATACATAGACATCGGGTGAAGCATACAGAGTGTTGTGGTAACAACAATAGAGAAGATGCGTAGAGAGATCGATTCAGTCCATTAGAGGGTCATTCAGGAGTCTGCTAACAGTGGGGAAGAAACTGTTTATGAACCTGTTGGTGCTTGTGCTCAGACTTTTGTAACTTCTGGCCGATGGAAGAGGTTGGAAGAGAGAATAACCTGGATGGGAAGGGTCTTTGATTATGCTGCCCACTTTCCCAAGGCAGCGAGAGGTGTAGACAGAGTCAGTGAATGGGAAGCGGGTTCGTGTGATGTTTTCATGGCTCTCTGTAGTTTCTTACAGTCTTGGACCGAGCAGTTGCCATATCAGGCTGTGATGCAGCCAGAAAATTGGTAACAGTCAATGTGGACATGCCAAATTTCCTTAGTTTACTGAGGAAGTATAGATATTGTTGTACTTTTGTGGTCGTAGCAGCAAAGTGGGTGGACCAGGACCGATTGTTGGTGATGTAACCAATTGGATCAGTGGGCCAATGAATGGCAGATGGAGTTTACTTTGGATAAAAATGATCCTGTTGAAATCTTTTACAACCTGCTTCACTATCCACAATGCCACCAATCTTGGTGTCATCTGCAAACTTACTAACCATGCCTCCTACATTCTCATTCAAATCATTAATATATGTAACAAATAACAGTAGACCCAGCACCGATCCCTGAGGCACACCTCTGGTCTAAAGATTGGTCTTGGAGATCTCAAGTGGAGGTCGTGATTATATGCTTTGGCAGCTTGTTCCCATTCTACCCTTTCTCCTTAACAACTCACAAGTTGAGAAATTGAGTTAGATGTTTGTAATATGAGCAGCATTCAGAACCTCAGCAGCCCCTCAGACTCCAAAGGTCAGAACTGTATCAGTGCACAATCAACTGGGTCCAAAAAGGACAAAGTACAGTACTGCCACCTGGGGTTTGAACTGTGGCACTACATCAGCATATGGTAGTTGACATAACCGGGCAGTCATGGACAATTCATTACAGAATCGATTTTAGAACATAGAACATAGAACAGTACAGCACAGAACAGGCCCTTCGGCCCTCGATGTTGTGCTGAGCAATGATCACCCTACTCAAACCCACGTATCCACCCTATACCCGTAACCCAACAACCCCCCCTTAACCTTACTTTTTAGGACACTACGGGCAATTTAGCACGGCCAATCCACCTAACCCGCACATCTTTGGACTGTGGGAGGAAACCGGAGCACCCGGAGGAAACCCACGCACACACGGGGAGGACGTGCAGACTCCACACAGACAGTGACCCAGCCGGGAATCGAACCTGGGACCCTGGAGCTGTGAAGCATTTATGCTAACCACCATGCTACCGTGCTGCCCAAGCTATGCCGGGTGGATTGGCAGCCTTATCAATCAGTCAGTGACCATCCCAAATAATGAATTGAGCGTGAAGCACATTGTACTCTGCTGACAGTCAGTACCTCGACTCACATGGGAATAGGTGCTTGGGCATCTATTGAAGGGAACTGTGGCCCAGTGGTTAGCACTGCTGCCTCACAGAGCCAGGGACCTGGGTTAATTCCGGCCTGTCTGTGTGGAGTTTGCACTTTCTCTCCGTGTCTGCCTGGGTTTCCTCCGGATGCTCCGGTTTCCTCCCACAGTCCAAAGTTGTGCAGGTTAGGTGGATTTGCCATGTTGAATTGCCCCTTAGTGTCCAAAGGATGTGCAGGTTTGGTGGGATGATGGGGTTATGGGAATAGAGCGGGGGAAGTGGGCCGAGGTGGGCTGCTCTTTCAGAGGGCTGATGCAGACTCGATGGGCTGAATAGCCTCCTTCGGCACTGTGGGAATTCTATGGTTCTAACCCAGAATGGGTTGAGAAAGAGAGGGTGAAATTGGAGTGAAAGGAATGTAATCATTTTAAAAGGCAAGAACTCCTTACGGGCACAAATTACTCATATCAAAATAGCAGCAGTGAGCAATTTTCCAGAAAAATGGTGAAGAAGGGGAATAAATTAAACCTTGCTCTTTGACCTGAACTAGTTCACTGTCCCTTATTCCACCATACAAAACTGCTGATTTTTCATTATAATCATAAACAAATCGATAATGAAACATATCATGCCATTTCAGCGGATTTATATATAAGGCGATACAAGGTAAAATGTTCATTTTTTTGCACGCGTTCTTAAGGAAGAGTTGATTATTTTTTAACAAGGATTTTGTAAAATAGCAATGTTTGTACTTTTGAAGCGTGCTCCTAGTTCAACCCACTCATTCCTGTTGTGTGCAATTTTTAAGCTGTAAACTTTCTCAAACAATTAATAAAATGTAAGATGAGTGCTAATAGGTTACATCTAGCAGCTCCAGCCGTAACATATATGTATGTGCATGACTAACAACCCTTATGCAGAGAGTAACTGGATAGAAATATCTCTGGCTTTATGAAAGTATGTTTTACAATAAAAGCTGCTGTATAAATGCAAGATAATTCTCTTTATTACTTGACAGATGGTAATGTGTAGTGTGTTAATCAAATCATTTTGCTGAACAAAATGTGAATATTTAACAGTTAACAAAGTTTTAATGACAACTTAGAATTGGAAGAGCAGACCATCTCCGGTGAAGAAATTCGATGGTTTGGTTGAAAACAAAGCGTATAAACATAAAGAATTAAATAAAAAGATAATTTGATCCATCAATCCCAAAGCCACCCCAAGTGAGCCTTTTTAAATCCAGTGTTGATTATTATAACGTTTGATATTGGGGTATGGACAGTGCTGACAATAAATTCAATGCCTGTGCAAAGTTGTTTAGAGAAGAGGTTGATGTGGCATCTGAAGTCACTGCAGTCCAGGTGCTGATGACACTTTTACAATATTGTCACATAGAAAATTCCAGAATATCAAAAAAAGAAACAATGAAGAGGTAGGGGGGGAAGGGGTGGTGTTGGGTCAAGGGAGGGAGGGTAGTTGGAGGGGATAGAGAGGAAGCAGAGGGACCCATGGAGTTCAAGGGTCAGTGCTATAGTTACTGAGAAGTCAGATGTGGTAGTTTAAATTCTTGTATCCTTTTCTGGGCAACTATGACAGTCAGAACCATCTGATGTTTACGATTTAAAATGCAGGCCAATTGTGAAAAGGAAGCTTGAATCCCTGGGCAATTGCCATGCGATTCCTTGCCTGGGAACTTCTTGGAGTGGAGGAGGTGCCCCCCCCCCCCCCCCCCCCCGGTCCGTGTATCTTGGGGGTGGGGGTGCAGATACGTTGTCCCGGACCTCAGAAGCTATGGATCAACACTGAAGAATGCGTAGGAAATGGAGACAGGACAAGTACAAGACAAGAACAGAGAATGCTGGGAAAACTCAGCAGGTCTGCCAGCATCAACAGGAGAGAAACAACGCCAATGTTTCGAGTCCCTAGACTCTTCCTCAGAACTGAAAGGAGGGAGAATCTATTAGAGCAAAAGAAACTGCAACAAAAAGTAGCAACTTTGTTTTGAGGCAACACTTCTTTCCCCCGTTATTCGTTCATGGGATGTGGGTGTCGCTGGGTCAGTATTTATTGCCCATCCCTGAGTGCATTTAAGGGTTGACCATGTTGCCATGGGTCTGGAGTCACATGTAGGCCAGACCAGGTAGGGATGACAAATTTCCTTTCCTAAAGGGCATTAGTGAACCCAATGGGTTTTTACGACGATCAACAATGGTTTCATAGTTGTCATTAGACTTTTCATTCCAGATTTTTATTGAATTCAAATTGCACTACCTGCCCTGGTTGGATTCGAACCCAGGTCCTCAGAGCATTACCTTGGGTCTCTGAATTACTGGTCTAGTGATGATACCACTCCGCACTGCCTCCCCTACATATAGGGAATATTCTTTTTAAAAAGAAGAGATGGTGGAGAAAGGTCACAATCTAATGTTGAGTCCTGAGAGCTGTAATGTGCCTAATTGGCAGATGTGCTCCTCCTGCTTGCGCAGGCTTCACTGGAGCTTTGCAACAGGCCAAAGACGGATATGTGCACATGAGAGCAAGGCGCCGAGTTAAAATGGCACGCAACAGGAAGGTTGGGGTCATGCTTGCGGACTGAGCAGTGGTATTCCGCAAAGCGGTCACCCAGTCAGCATTTAATTTCCCCAACTCTGAAAAGAGTGTCTGGGACCTTGAACAATGACGAGGGAGGAGGTAAAGGGGCAGGTGTTACAAATTCTGTTATTGCACGGAAAGGTGCCGTGGGAAGGAGATGGGGAGTTGGGCATGATGGAAGAGTGGACCAGAGTGTCAGGAGGGAGCAGTCCCTACGGTATGCTGATTGTGGAGGGGGTGGGTGAGGGGACGATGTGAATGCGGAATGGTGGGATGAAAAGTGAGGACAAAGGGACCCTATTTACGGTTCTAGGAGAGAGGGGAAGGGGTGGGGCTGAGGTGCGGGAAATGGGTCGAACCCGGTTGAGTGCCCTGTCAATCACAGGTGAGGGAAACCTCAGTTCAAGAGAAAAGCAAACATTTCAGAGGCAGCATTTTCGAAGGTGGCATCATCAGAACAGATATGACAGAGGCGGAGAAACTGGGAGAATGGGATGGGTTCCTTACAGGGAGCGGGGTGTGAGGGGCTGTAGTCAAGGTAGCTGTGGGAATAGTAGGTTTATAATGAATATTGGTGGTCCGTTTACCATCAGAAATGGAGAGATCGGGGCAGCTCGGTGGCACAGAGAGTAGCATTGCTGCCTCACGGCGCCGAGGTCCCAGGTTTGATCCCGGCTCTGGGTCATTGTCCGTGTGGAGTTTGCACATTCTCCCCGTGTCTGCGTGGGTTTCGCCCCCACAACCCAAAAATGTGCAGGGTAGGTGGATTGGCCACACTAAATTGCCCTCTTAATTGAAAAAAATAATTGGCTAATCTAAATTTTTTTTTAAATAAAAAAGGTTTAGTATTGTTACCAGTGGCTGGCTGGAGCAGCATAGTGGCTGGCTGGGGCAGCATGGTGGCTGGGCGGCTGCGTAGCACAGGCCTGGGGGAGTCGCTGGTCGGGGGCCCATGATTGGGTCGCGGGGTCCGCGGGGAACGAGTTAAGGCTGCGGAAGGAGACCTCCATCGTGGTCGCAGCTTCCACAGTTGCTTCTAAGTCTTGGGCCCCCTTTTCGAACAGTCGTTGGCTCACAAAGTTAGACCTGAGGCCCGCTACAAAAACATCGCGTACAGCAAGTTCCCTGTGTTCAGCTTGAACCGCTTGTAACCGCTTGATAATTACAGTCATTTGACAAATTATTGAGTTCCCTTAAAAATTCGGCGAGTGATTCTGTAGGCCACTGGCGGCGAGTCGTGAACACATGGCGTGCGTAAACTTCGTTAATGGGCCTTACATATATCTTATCAAGTACCGCTAGCGCTGCAGTATATGATCCGGCCGAGTTTAGTTGCGTAGAGATTCTGTGGCTCACCCTCGCGTGCAGTAGACTTAACTTCTGTTCCTCTGTCATTTTGGCTGAGCTCGCTTCTGCCAGGTAGGCCTTAAAGCACCGCAGCCAGTGGGAGAAGATTTCTTTAGCCTCTGCATCCTGTGGGTTGAGTTCCAGGCGTCCAGGCTTGAGGGCTGATTCCATGATCGATCTTGACTGTTCTTAAGTAGATTAAATTGATGGAACCATCAATTCACCAGACACGTGTTTCCGATATGAATATAGGCTTTAATCTACTTGCTACAGAGCCAGCCTGTTACCCGTTGATGAACTCTCAGTGCAGGCTGACTCTGGACAAGGGCATTTATACAGCAGCACAAGGGGGAGGAGTCGTGGGTGGAGCCAAGGGTGGAGCCCTGTACAAGCTCCTGAGCATTCCCAGAGCTACTCCCCCCTAGTGGTCAGATAACGCTACTGCACTTACAAAGATACAGTGTGAATTACCATGTTACATTCACCACACCCCCACAGCCCAAAGATGTGCTGGGTAGGTGGATTGGCCACGCTAAATTGCCCCTTAGTTGGAAAAAAATTGGGTACTCTAAATTTATTTTAAAAAAGAAATGGAGAGAGATCACGGAAGGGAAGTGAAATTTATGAGATGGACTTGTGAAGGTGAGAGAGGGCTAGAAATTGGAAGCAAAACCAATACATTTTTCCAGGTCCAGAGGAGAGCATGAAGCAGCACTGATACAGAAATCATTGTAACGGAGGGGGAGTTGGGGGGAGAGGACCTCAGTAGGCCTTGAACAGGGAATGTTTCACATAACTCACTAAATGACAGGCATAAAAAGGGCACATGCAGGTACCCATAGCCACACCACATTTTCAGGAAGTGAGACAAGTTGAAGAAAAAAATTATTTAGAGACAGGACTAGTGCAGCCTGGCAGAGGAGAGTGGTGGTGGCCGGGAATTGTTCGGGCCTCTGCTCACGGAAGAAGCGGCGAGCTCGCAGACCTTCCTGGTGTCACAAAACTACAAGAGGCTTCGGCTTTCAGCACAATATTTGAAATGAGAATGTGGTTTTAAAAATAAATGTTTGAAAATTAACATGCAGTGTAACCAGTGACAAGTGATTTTCTGTGGAACCTGGATGGCTTCCTGCAGAAATCCGCCCTGTCTTTTGCCGAACAGGTCAGGATTGACATTACCCTAGGGCAGCACGGTGGCCTAGTGGTTAGCACAGCTGCCTCACGGCGCTGAGGTCCCAGGTTCGAATCCCGGCTCTGGGTCACTGTCCGTGTGGAGTTTGCACTTTCTCCCCGTGTTTGCGTGGGTTTCGCCCCCACAATCCCAAAAAATGTGCAGAGTAGGTGGATTGGCTACGCTAAATTGCCCCTTAATTGGAAAAAATAATTGGGTAATCTAAAAAATTTTTTAAAAAAGGATTGACATTACCCGCCTCACAGACCTATTGCAACCTTCCTTTCTGTAACTACTCACTATTTCCCAGGCCTTCAACAACATTGGTTGCTTACAATATTCATTTTACAATCTTTAAGGTTTTAAAGCAACAAAATATAAACCACCTTGACTTTTTACACCCACATAAAAATGAAAATCGCTTATTGTCACGAGTAGGCTTCAATGAAGTTACTGTGAAAAGCCCCTAGTCGCCACATTCCGGCGCCTGTCCGGGGAGGCTGGTACGGGAATCAAACCGTGCTGCTGGCCTGCTTGGTCTGCTTTAAAAGCCAGCGATTAGCCCTGTGAGCTAAACCAGCCCCTATTCAAAGCATAATAATAATCTTACATTAACACTGCAATGAAGTTACTGTAACATTGAAGTTACATTACAATGAAGTTACATTCCAGCGCCTGTTCGGGTACACAGAGGGAGAATTCAGAATGTCCAAATTACCTAACGGCATGTCTTTCGGGACTTGTGGAAGGAAACCGGAGCACCCGGAGGAAACCCACGCAGACACGTGGAAAACGTGCAGACTCCACACAGACAGTGACCCAAACCGGGAATCGAACCTGGGACCCTGGCGCTGTGAAGCGACAGTTCTAACCACTGTGCTACCGTGTCGCCCATTCTTTATTACATTCACCCGCCCTCTTTATTAACACGCATCCCTTTATTATTTTGCACCTTCTTTATTACTTACACCTGTTATGGGTCCGTGTTTACAGAACCCCAAAGTGTTTCATGGAGTTCAACTTTTAATAGATTGTGGTGTGGGAAGCACACGGCGTACTCTCCAGGTATGATACAGCAGAAATGGACAAGTGGTTTTTAAAACAAAACAATGTTTATTCTATGAACTCAAGTTAACCTTTTAAAACAAGCATTGAATATCTTAACACCACTTACTTCAAAGATAACCCCAAAAGACTACAACACTAAATAATCCTTCAAACTCTTCCTTTAAACATCCAAAAGACTTCAAACCTTCAAAAATAGGAGCACACTAGGTTACATTCAATATATGTATAGTCTTTGGATGGCAGAAATCAACAGACCAGCTCTGTGTTTCTTCCTGCAGCTCACATTAAAAAAAAAACAGACTCTCCCAGCTGCGTTCTCAAACTGAAACTCAAAAAGAAGTGAGCTCAGTTCCCCCCCCCCCCCCCCCCCCACACCCTCTGACATCACTTCAGTAATATGATCAGCTCCATATCTTAAAGGTATATTGCTTAAACATCCATTTCTTAAAGGTACTCTCACATGGCACCTCCTCCCAAGAAAAAAAAATAAACTATCAACTTCCAGATGGTTTCATTTTTCACCTTTGCACCATCAATTAAGAAATGCACACAGTAAAAACACTTTACCGGTTCAAATAAAAACACACGCAAACAGGTATAATAATAGAACATAGAACATAGAACAGTACAGCACAGAACAGGCCCTTCGGCCCTCAATGTTGTGCCGAGCCATGATCACCCTACTCAAACCCACGTATCCACCCTATACCCTTAACCCAACAACCCCCCCTTAACCTTACTTTTTAGGACACTACGGGCAATTTAGCATGGCCAATCCACCTAACCCGCACATCTTTGGACTGTGGGAGGAAACCGGAGCACCCGGAGGAAACCCACGCACACAGGGGGAGGACGTGCAGACTCCACACAGACAGTGACCCAGCCGGGAATCGAACCTGGGACCCTGGAGCTGTGAAGCATTGATGCTAACCACCATGCTACCCTGCTGCCCCTAATATAGTCCTTTTTTTTCTCGTTGTTCTTCCTCCAGCCGAAAACCTTCCATTCATCACATTCATGACAAAACATCGGCTATCACGTTTTCTCGTCATGTCACATGTACTATTTTTAACTGAAATGGCTGTAACAATAAACTCCAGCGAAACAGCCTCGCATTGTTATTCCGGAATCGCTCCAAAAACGTCAACGGATTATAATCAGTATATATAATGGTGTCAGACGGATTGCTGGTCACATAAATGTAAAAATGTTGCAAAGCCAGCACCAAACTCAAAGTCTCCTTCTCAATCGTCGAATACTTTTTCTGGTGAGAATTCAACTTCTTTGAAAAATAACCAACAGGCCGCTCTAGCCCTTCGTCGTCGTCTTGTAGAAGCACAGCACCTATGCCCTCATCACTCGCATCAACAACCACTTTGAATGGTTTGGTATAATTTGGGATGACTAACACAGGAGCAGCGGTTAACACGGCCTTCAGACCGTCAAATGCCTGTTGACACTCCGCTGTCCACTGGAAATTGTTACGCTTCTTGAGCAAGTCCATCAGTGGAGTGACCACACTGCTAAAATTTTGTAAAAATTTCCGGTAAAATCCACTCATACCCAGAAATCGCATTATTTCCCGTTGTGTCGAGGGTATCGGAAACTCCCCAATAACTTTCATTTTCACATCCCGTCATCTGGATTTGGTTCGTCACTTTGAGTTAGAATCATTAAAACCTCCTTTTTCTCTCCTTCCCTTTCAAAGTACCTTTTAAGCATATTCACATGACACACTCGGTGAGTCTTCCTTCTATCTGGTGTTTTTACCACATAATTCGCCTCACTTAATTTCCTTTCAATCTGATACGGTCCACAAAACCTAGCTTTTAAAGGCTCCCCTACCACTGGTAACAACACTAAAACTTTATCTCCACTGGCAAAACTATGAACTTTGAATTTCTTGTCCGCTACCTATTTCATCATATTTTTGCAACTTTCAAATGTTGTTCAGCCAATTCACCTGCTCTATTTAATCATTCCCTAAGATTTGACATGCAATCCAATAGTTTAATTTCTGATTTCTCACCCACCAATTTTTCTTTAATCAATTTAAGTGGTCCTCTTACCTCATAACCAAAAATTAGTCCAAAAGGACTAAATTTGGTTGACTCATTAGGTGCATCCCTAATTGCAAACAGTACAAATGGAATTCCTTTATCCCAATCCTCTGGATAATCTTGACAATAAGCCCTCAACATCGTCTTTAATGTCTGATGCCACCTTTCTAATGCTCCCTGCGATTCTGGATGGTTGTTAGGCTAAATCTCAGTTCAATGAGTGAGTCGACACAGTAAGGCTTCAATCAAGTAGATAGTTTTTACTTAGGATTGTAACACGCACAGCCATCTGAGTTATGGCTGGAGAAGGCGCATTCTGCCGAGCCTCAAGTTACACACACTGATAAAGGTTGTTCCGCGCGCAATAGCCTTGGGCGGGTTACATAGCTGCCCACTCACAGTACTGTTGCTAACATAAATGTTATCTAAACCGCCACCCCCATCGCCCTCCTTAGTCAGAGCTAGAAGCAGCTGCAGAAATATACCTTACAATCCCTCCTTTGTCCTCTTATGAGGACAACAATTACTTCCCGCGCCCCCTATGTTTTGAAACGCGCGCAAAAAGAAAATAAAAAACCCTTTTTGCCAAGCGTTCTATACCGCCTGGTTGGGTCTTGAGGTTTCAGGAAGGTGAGGACCCCCCATTCCTCTTGGCTCGACCCGCCGGAGTCTCAAGTCCTTCCCAGGGGCGGTGTACATTATATACAATTTTTGCCTTGCCCCTTATAACCCGCGCGTTTTTCTTTCGTTCCCTTCCCCCCCCCAGTTTCACATTTCAGCTTCTAAGTATTCTTCTAGGAGGTAGTTCCTCCCGGTTGGCGAATGCCCTCAGCCCACGGGATTTTTCCGGGTTTTCTGATACACACCAGGTCCCCTTCTTTTATCGGACTCTCCTGTCCTTCTTCTCCGTCACCGGCCGCGTTGTTCACCTGTTGCGAAACTAAAGTGACCATGTTACCGAGCATTTTGATATATTGACTCATTTCAATTTCCCTATCTTCCCATGTTTGCACCCACTCCGGGTTGGTCTTGGGTCCTGGGTCGTTAAGAGGGTGAAAATTCAAAACTTAAGATTTGTAAGTTCCAATTAAAAAGCATCTTCAGCTGTGTGGACTGTTCATTACTTTATCAGAATTTAAAAGGCCAGAACTCGCAGGCAAACCAGCAACTCGCAGGCAAACCAGCATGGGAGTGTCAAGACATCTTCTGGATTACACACAAAAGCTTGTTGAAAGGGTTGACTGTCTTGCAGAGACAAAAAGGGGGGTATAGTGGGTGCATAAATTGGAATGATGCCATTCGCATCTCGAAACTTGTTTTTAAATTTTTCACTCAAATGGCTGGGAGTAAAAGTTGGAGTGCTGCCAAATTCCCGTTATCAAGTTTTTCAGGGAACACAATATGTTATTGAAACTCATGGACATATTTCATTTACCCATCTGTTGTTTATAAGTCATTCTGCAATCTCATAATTAAAACATCTGCGTTGTGGGACAGTTTAGTTTCACCCTACTGATGATTTTTTGTGTCAGGGAAGTTTTAACCCTGAACTAATGAAACACCGGCTTGATCATATTTGTCATATGTATTTCAACTATCCTAACCTCCACTGAACACCATAAAACTAATATTTTCTTATTTTTACATACGTGATTTTGCACCCTGATTAAAATTATAGCCTTTGAAAAGAAAAAAAATTGTTAACTGTACTCAAACTATAATCTTTAAAGACAATGCGTAGACAATTTGAAGCTTTCAAATAATCACAGCTCGTAACAAGTCAAGGTCTGAAGTCAAAGTCTGAATACAAAGACTGTGAATAGTTCAGAACAAAGTTTAGATGCCTAAAACTCTCTCTCTCTCTCTCTCTCTGGAACTCTTGTCGCTCTTTCTCTTTATCTAACTACCCCTCCCCTTCTCTGTCTCTCCCTGACTTTCTCTTTCGCTCTCTCAACTTTCACTGTCTCTATCAGTCTCTCTCTCTCTACGTAACTCTCTCTACGTAACTCTCTGTCTGTCTCTCTTTCTCTAAAATGGAACAAAATTAAAATACTGAACAAAATTTTTCATTCTCCTTCAAAAACTTTATCTGTGTCATTCCATTTAAGTCAATTTCCACTGATTAATTTTAGAGGCATTAGCTATTCTTAGAGATGTATATTTCTTTGTGCAGATGACCTGCTTGCTGAAATGGTTAAATTTTTGTACAGAATCAAAAGTGGTGGAGAACTTGGCATGATGCCATCTCCATCCGTTATGTGACCTTAGACATTACCCATCCTTTCTTTCAATTTTCAATGTTCGTTGTTTAACCGGTTTTTGGAAAGAGACATTACTGGATGTTTATTTTTCTTTTATTTCAAGTGAGTTGAATTACTGCTGAATTTATCTGGACGGCTTGAAACGATCTGAAGTTATTCTCGACATGTATCCATTCTTAAGTTTCTAACCGTAACCTTGTATTGATTTTCCTCCCCATTTTTTTGTTTTGGGAGGGGGGTTAGTCATCCTCAGACATTCCTGAACAAAACTAATTGAGTGCTTTAGCCCCTTTCTGATCTTTTGGACTTCACTTAATTTGATTTTTTTTTCTCTCCTTGAGACATTCTGGGACAGTCGTTAGCCGTAATTGTTGGCAGTTTTGTGAGGTCTTTATGCTAGTTTGCAGAACCTACTGCAGTATCTTTACTCGTTTTATTGACATGCTTAAAGGAGTTAGAGCTCAATTCCTTTAAACCAGCCTGTCTTCCAAATGGTATGAAGGTTTAATTTATCATTTGTGCTTAGAACTTTATTTGTCTTATCTTTACTTCTGTGTATCTCACCATTTTTCTCTGTTCCACAGAAATCACACCCATCTTTTATCATTGTTTTTTTTTACCAGGTAGTTTTCCCCCAGTGGCCATTTTTCTTCTAAATTTTTATGCTCTTTTCGCGCGCTAATGTTACCGGACATTTATATTTCAAGGACATTTATATTTCAAGTCTCTTATGAACCGGTGATAATAGATCCAAAACTGTTTTGTTTTCAATGCCCGACCTTCACGTGACAGATCTCTGTTCTTAATAACCAGTCTAAGGCAACAAAACAATTTTCCGATTCTAAGACTCTACTTCCTTCTCACTCTACTTCTGAGATCTGACAGTTTTTTAAGTAAAGATTTAAGTAAATATTATCACTAATATTTGGTCGAAGGTAATAGACTCTATTTCCTTCTCACTCTACTTCTGATATCTGACAGTTTTTTAAGTAAAGACTTTAAGTAAATATTATCACTAATATTTGGTCGAAGGTAATCATTAATCTTACACCTTAAGGACTTTTAAGTTTAACTTAACACTTACGTGTCACAATCCCAAGGGGTTTGACGTCCGGCTATGGTCGTCTTCTAATTTTGTCTCCTTTTTCAATCACTGAGACAATTATTACACAATTTAAAATTTCAATTTTGGAGTTTTGATTTAACAGGTTTGACTCCGTACCTTCTTTTTAGCCGGCTTTTAATTGTCTCTGCGATCTTAAACGGAGTTGTGTTCGACTCCCCCCCAACGTCGGGGTCACCAATTTGTTAGGCTAAATCTCAGTTCAATGAGTGAGTCGACACAGTAAGGCTTCAATCAAGTAGATATTTTTTACTTAGGATTGTAACACGCACAGCCATCTGAGTTATGGCTGGAGAAGGCGCATTCTGCCGAGCCTCAAGTTACACACACTGATAAAGGTTGTTCCGCGCGCAATAGCCTTGGGCGGGTTACATAGCTGCCCACTCACAGTACTGTTGCTAACCTAAATGTTATCTAAACCGCCACCCCCATCGCCCTCCTTAGTCAGAGCTAGAAGCAGCTGCAGAAATATACCTTACAATGGTACGCAGTTGATTTAAATTGTTTTATTCCTAAGCTATCCATAACTTCTTTGAATAACTTTGAGGTAAAATTTGATCCTTGATCCGATTGAATTTCTGTGGATAGTCCATATCTAGTAAAGAATTTAAGTAACTCCTCCACAATCTTTTTAGCTGTAATACTGCATACTGGAATGGCCTCTGGAAACCTAGTAGACACATCCAGTATAGACAAAAGATATTGATTCCCACTTTTTGTTTTAGGAAGTGGTCCCACACAATCAATTAGAACCCTTGTAAAAAGGTTCCTCAAATGCTGGAATGGGTATTAAGGGCGCTGGTTTTATCACTGCTTGAGGTTTCCCTATCACTTGACATGTGTGACATGATCGACAAAATGTAACTATATCTTTATGTAGTCCAGGCCAATAAAAATGTTTCTGGATTTTAGCTTGAGTTTTCCTTACCCCGTGCAACTCGCAACACCTCCTTTCTATACCATACCGGCAATACTACTTGATGAACTTCTACCCACTTTCTATCCGCCTGCATATGTACAGGTCTCTATTTTCTCATCCAGACATCACTTTTACGGTAATAACACTCTGGTATACTCTGAGATTCCTCTTCCGTATATGCTTTCTAATATACCCGTTTTATTTCTACATATTTCTGTTGTAACTCCGCCAATTTTCCTGAACTAAAAATATCCGCCTCATCCTCCACCTGTTCTTGTTCTTTTTCAAATAATTGATCAAAAATCGTTTCTGATAATTGCACTTCCACTTCATCTTCACTCTTTGATTTCTCCTCTTGTCTTAACCTGTGACTTTGCGACCTTGTTACTACACAATCCGAAAAAATCCCAGGATATTAGTCCTTCAACACTTCAGTTGTCTGACTTTCCAGTGGCTTATCAACCACAGTAGGCATCACTCCCACTTGTGATCCAGTTATATCTGATGATCAGGTGATCTGATGGTAGATAATAAAGAGAGTACCATCAGATCACCATTACCTTTACCACTTGAGTATTTCTCATGTCCCCAGATTCTATCCCTCACCGGCTGAAACTGATGTCGGAAACCAAGCCTTGATTTATGAACTAATTCATAATCATCTGCCATTTCTGCTGCTAATCTTGCAGTTTTAACCCTCTGCTCCTCCACATGAGTTCTCACTACATCAGGAATTGAATTTTTAAACTCCTCCAAAAGTATAATTTCTCTGAGAGCTTCATACGTTTGGTCTATTTTCAAAGCCCTTATCCACATATCAAAATTACTCTTGTTTGATCCTTTCAAACTCCATGTATGTTTGCCCAAATTCTTTCCTTAAATTTCTAAACCTTTGTCTGTATGCTTCAGGCACTAGCTCATATGCACCTAAGATGGATTTTTTCACCTCCTCTTACGTTCCAGATACATCCTCCGGTAGTGATGCAAACATTTCACTAGCCCTACCTACCAGCTTTGTTTGAATCAGTAATACCCACATGTCCTGTGGCCATTTCATTTGTTTAGCTACCTTCTCAAATGAAATGAAAAAGATTTCTACCTCCTTCTCATCAAACCGTGGCATTGCTTGGACATATTTAAATAGATCCCCACCACGTCCGACTATGACGCTCTGTCTCACTATCCGCATCAATCTCATCCAACTGCATGTTTCCCTTTGTGCCTGCCCATTTTAACTGATTTTCATGTTTCATAGCCATTTTATGAAGTTCAAACTCTCTTTTTCCCTTTCCTCTTTATCTCTTTCTTTGTTTCTTTCTTCTCTCTCCTTTCATTTTTCCTCTCTATCTCTATCGCTTTCTTTGTTTCTTTCTTCTCTCTCCTTTTCTTTTTCTCTCATTGCATATTCAAGCTGCTTTAATTCTTTTTCATGTTCAAATTGCTTAACCTGCAAATGGAGCTTTGCCATTTCTAATGAGTCAGAATGTATCTCAGGCAAATTTCAATGCTCAGCTACCGTGGTAAGTACCTCATCTGTTCGCATTTTGCCAGGCAGAGTTAACTGCAATGCTTTTGCCAAATCTAACAGTCTGCAGTTAGTCTCTGTCCGTAAGGTATTGCGTGTTACCGTGCCCACCCCCAAAAACTTCTGAGCCTCTGAAAGAGCCATCGTCCACAACACACTCCCCACTTAAACTAAAATACCACACCTGAAAAGCAACCACAATATGCTCACCCCTCACTGTCTTTAAGTTTGTTAAGCCAATCCAATCGATAGACTTTTATCCCGGACGAGCCCCCAATTGTTATGGGTCTGGGTTTACAGAACCCCAAAGTGTTTCATGGAGTTCAATCGACCCACAACTTTTTATAGATTGTTGTGTGGGAAGCACACGGCGCACTCTCCAGGTATGATACAGCAGAAATGGACAAGTGGTTTTTAAAACAAAACAATGTTTATTCTATGAACTCAAGTTAACCTTTTAAAACAAGCATTGAATATCTTAACACCACTTACTTCAAAGATAACCCCAAAAGACTACAACACTAAATAATCCTTCAAACTCTTCCTTTAAACATCCAAAAGACTTCAAACCTTCAAAAATAGGAGCACACTAGGTTACATTCAATATATGTATAGTCTTTGGATGGCAGAAATCAACAGACCAGCTTTGTGTTTCTTCCTGCAGCTCACATTAAAAAAAAAACAGACTCTCCCAGCTGCGTTCTCAAACTGAAACTCAAAAAGGAGAAGTGAGCTCAGTTCCCCCCCCCCCCCCCACACCCTCTGACATCACTTCAGTAATATGATCAGCTCCATATCTTAAAGGTATATTGCTTAAACATCCATTTCTTAAAGGTACTCTCACATGGCACCTCCTCCCAAGAAAAAAAAAAAAAGTATCAACTTCCAGATGGTTTCATTTTTCACCTTTGCACCATCAATTAAGAAATGCACACAGTAAAAACACTTTACCGGTTCAAATAAAAACACACGCAAACAGGTATAATAATAGAACATAGAACATAGAACATTACAGCACAGAACAGGCCCTTCGGCCCTCAATGTTGGGCCGAGCCATGATCACCCTACTCAAACCCACGTATCCACCCTATACCCTTAACCCAACAACCCCCCCTTAACCTTACTTTTTAGGACACTACGGGCAATTTAGCATGGCCAATCCACCTAACCCGCACATCTTTGGACTGTGGGAGGAAACCGGAGCACCCGGAGGAAACCCACGCACAGAGGGGGAGGACGTGCAGACTACACACAGACAGTGACCCAGCCGGGAATCGAACCTGGGACCCTGGAGCTGTGAAGCATTGATGCTAACCACCATGCTACCCTGCTGCCCCTAATATAGTCCTTTTTTTTCTCGTTGTTCTTCCTCCAGCCGAAAACCTTCCATTCATCACATTCATGACAAAACATCGGCTATCACGTTTTCTCGTCATGTCACATGTACTATTTTTAACTGAAATGGCTGTAACAATAAACTCCAGCGAAACAGCCTCGCATTATTATTCCGGAATCACTCCAAAAACGTCAACGGATTATAATCAGTATATATAATGGTGTCAGACGGATTGCTGGTCACATAAATGTAAAAATGTTGCAAAGCCAGCACCAAACTCAAAGTCTCCTTCTCAATCGTCGAATACTTTTTCTGGTGAGAATTCAACTTCTTTGAAAAATAACCAACAGGCCGCTCTAGCCCTTCGTCGTCGTCTTGTAGAAGCACAGCACCTATGCCCTCATCACTCGCATCAACAACCACTTTGAATGGTTTGGTATAATTTGGGATGACTAACACAGGAGCAGCGGTTAACACGGCCTTCAGACCGTCAAATGCCTGTTGACACTCCGCTGTCCACTGGAAATTGTTACGCTTCTTGAGCAAGTCCATCAGTGGAGTGACCACACTGCTAAAATTTTGTAAAAATTTCCGGTAAAATCCACTCATACCCAGAAATCGCATTATTTCCCGTTGTGTCGAGGGTATCGGAAACTCCCCAATAACTTTCATTTTCACATCCCGTCATCTGGATTTGGTTCGTCACTTTGAGTTAGAATCATTAAAACCTCCTTTTTCTCTCCTTCCCTTTCAAAGTACCTTTTAAGCATATTCACATGACACACTCGGTGAGTCTTCCTTCTATCTAGTGTTTTTACCACATAATTCGCCTCACTTAATTTCCTTTCAATCTGATACGGTCCACAAAACCTAGCTTTTAAAGGCTCCCCTACCACTGGTAACAACACTAAAACTTTATCTCCACTGGCAAAACTATGAACTTTGAATTTCTTGTCCGCTACCTATTTCATCATATTTTTGCAACTTTCAAATGTTGTCCAGCCAATTCACCTGCTCTATTTAATCATTCCCTAAGATTTGACATGTAATCCAATAGTTTAATTTCTGATTTCTCACCCACCAATTTTTCTTTAATCAATTTAAGTTGTCCTCTTACCTCATAACCAAAAATTAGTCCAAAAGGACTAAATTTGGTTGACTCATTAGGTGCATCCATAATTGCAAACAGTACAAATGGAATTCCTTTATCCCAATCCTCTGGATAATCTTGACAATAAGCCCTCAACATCGTCTTTAATGTCTGATGCCACCTTTCTAATGCTCCCTGCAATTCTGGATGGTACGCAGTTGATTTAAATTGTTTTATTCCTAAGCTATCCATAACTTCTTTGAATAACTTTGAGGTAAAATTTGATCCTTGATCCGATTGAATTTCTGTGGGTAGTCCATATCTAGTAAAGAATTTAAGTAACTCCTCCACAATCTTTTTAGCTGTAATACTGCATACTGGAATGGCCTCTGGAAACCTAGTAGACACATCCAGTATAGACAAAAGATATTGATTCCCACTTTTTGTTTTAGGAAGTGGTCCTACACAATCAATTAGAACCCTTGTAAAAGGTTCCTCAAATGCTGGAATGGGTATTAAGGGCGCTGGTTTTATCACTGCTTGAAGTTTCCCTATCACTTGACATGTGTGACATGATCGACAAAATGTAACTATATCTTTATGTAGTCCAGGCCAATAAAAATGTTTCTGGATTTTAGCTTGAGTTTTCCTTATCCCCAAATGACCTCCCACCGGTACCTCATGTGCAACTCGCAACACCTCCTTTCTATACCCTACCGGCAATACTACTTGATGAACTTCTACCCACTTTCTATCCGCCTGCATAGGTACAGGTCTCTATTTTCTCATCCAGACATCACTTTTACGGTAATAACACTCTGGTATACTCTGAGATTCCTGTTCCGTATATGCTTTCTAATATATCCGTTTTATTTCTACATCTTTCTGTTGTAACTCCGCCAATTTTCCTGAACTAAAAATATCCGCCTCATCCTCCACCTGTTCTTGTTCTTTTTCAAATATTTGATCTAAAATCGTTTCTGATAATTGCACTTCCACTTCATCTTCACTCTTTGATTTCTCCTCTTGTCTTAACCTGTGACTTTGCGACCTTGTTACTACACAATCCGAAAAAAATCCCAGGATATTCGTCCTTCAACACTTCAGTTGTCTGACTTTCCACTGGCTTATCAACCACAGTAGGCATCACTCCCACTTGTGATCCAGTTATATCTGATGATCAGGTGATCTGATGGTAGATAATAAAGAGAGTACCATCAGATCACCATTACCGTTACCACTTGAGTATTTCTCATGTCCCCAGATTCTATCCCTCACCGGCTGAAACTGATGTTGGAAACCAAGCCTTGATTTATGAACTAATTCATAATCATCTGCCATTTTTGCTGCTAATCTTGCAGTTTTAACCCTCTGCTCCTCCACATGAGTTCTCACTACATCAGGAATTGAATTTTTAAACTCCTCCAAAAGTATAATTTCTCTGAGAGCTTCATACGTTTGGTCTATTTTCAAAGCCCTTATCCACTTATCAAAATTACTCTTGTTTGATCCTTTCAAAATCCATGTATGTTTGACCAAATTCTTTCCTTAAATTTCTAAACCTTTGTCTGTAAGCTTCAGGCACTAGCTCATATGCACCTAAGATGGATTTTTTCACCTCCTCTTACGTTCCAGATACATCCTCCGGTAGTGATGCAAACATTTCACTAGCCCTACCTACCAGCTTTGTTTGAATCAGCAATACCCACATGTCCTGTGGCCATTTCATTTGTTTAGCTACCTTCTCAAATGAAATGAAAAAGATTTCTACCTCCTTCTCATCAAACCTTGGCATTGCTTGGATATATTTAAATAGATCCCCACCACGTCCGACTATGACGCTCTGTCTCACTATCCGCATCAATCTCATCCAACTGTATGTTTCCCTTTGCGCCTGCCAATTTTAACTGATTTTCATGTTTCATAGCCATTTTATGAAGTTCAAACTCTATTTTCCCTTTCCTATTTATCTCTTTCTTTGTTTGTTTCTTCTCTCTCCTTTCATTTTTCCTCTCTATCGCTTTCTTTGTTTCTTTCTTCTCTCTCCTTTTCTTTTTCTCTCATTGCATATTCAAGCTGCTTTAATTCTTTTTCATGTTCAAATTGCTTAATCTGCAACTGGAGCTTTGCCATTTCTAATGAGTCAGAATGTATCTCAGGCAAATTTCAATGCTCAGCTACCGTGGTAAGTACCTCATCTGTTCGCATTTTGCCAGGCAGAGTTAACTGCAATGCTTTTGCCAAATCTAACAGTCTGCAGTTAGTCTCTGTCCGTAAGGTATTGCGTGTTACCGTGCCCACCCCCAAAAACTTCTGAGCCTCTGAAAGAGCCATCGTCCACAACACACTCCCCACTTAAACTAAAATATCACACCTGAAAAGCAACCACAATATGCTCACCCCTCACTGTCTTTAAGTTTGTTAAGCCAATCCAATCGATAGACTTTTATCCCGGACGGGCCCCCAATTGTTATGGGTCTGGGTTTACAGAACCCCAAAGTATTTCATGGAGTTCAATCGACCCACAACTTTTTATAGATTGTTGTGTGGGAAGCACACGGCGCACTCTCCAGGTGTGATACAGCAGAAATGGACAAGTGGTTTTTAAAACAAAACAATGTTTATTCTATGAACTCAAGTTAACCTTTTAAAACAAGCATTGAATATATTATGTAATGGAACCTACGATGGAACAAGCGGTCCTAGATCTTGTCCTGTGTAATGAGACAGGATTGATTCATGATCTCATAGTTAGGGATCCTCTCAGAAGGAGCAATCACAATATGGTGGAATTTAAAATACAGATGGAGGGTGAGAAAGTAAAATCAAATACTAGTGTTTTGTGTTTAAACAAAGGAGATTACAATGGGATGAAAGAAGAACTAACTAAGGTAGACTGGGAGCAAAGACTTTATGGTGGAACAGTTGAGAAACAGTGGAGAACCTTCCAAGTGATTTTTCACAGTGCTCAGCAAAGGTTTATACCAACAAAAAGGAAGGACGGTAGAAAGAGGGAAAATCGACCGTGGATATCTAAGGAAATAAGGGAGAGTATCAAATTGAAGGAAAAAACATATAAAGTGGCAAAGATTGGTGGGAGACTAGAGGACTGGGAAATCTTTAGGGGGCAACAGAAAGCTATTAAAAAAGCTATAAAGAAGAGTAAGATAAGAGTATGAGAGTAAACTTGCTCAGAATATAAAAACAGACAGTAAAAGTTTTTACAAATATATAAAACAAAAAAGAGTGGCTAAGGTAAATATTGGTCCTTTAGAGGATGAGAAGGGAGTTTTAATAATGGGAGATGAGGAAATGGCTGAGGAACTGAACAGGTTTTTTTGGGTCGGTCTTCACAGTGGAAGACACAAATAACATGCCAGCGACTGATAGAAATGAGGCTCTGACAGGTGAGGACCTTGAGAGGATTGTTATCACTAAGGAGGTAGTGATGGGCAAGCTAATGCGGCTAAAGGTAGACAAGTCTCCTGGCCCTGATGGAATGCATCCCAGAGTGCTAAAAGAGATGGCTAGGGAAATTGCAGATGCACTAATGATGATTTACCAAAATTCACTAGACTCTGGGGTGGTCCCGGTGGATTGGAAATTAGCAAACGTGACACCGCTGTTTAAATTGGAGTTAGGCAGAGAGCAGGAAATTATAGGCCAGTGAGCTTAACTTCGGTAGTAGGGAAGATGCTGGAATCTATCATCAAGGAAGAAATAGCGAGGCATCTGGATCGCAATTGTCTCATTGGGCAGATGCAGCATGGGTTCATAAAGGGCAGGTTGTGCCTAACTAATTTAGTGGAATTTTCTGAGGACATTACCAGTGCAGTAGATAATGGGGAGCCGATGGATGTGGTATATCTGGATTTCCAGAAAGCCTTTGACAAGGTGCCACACAAAAGGTTGCTGCATAAGATAAAGATGCATGGCATTAAGGGTAAAGTAGTAGCATGGATAGAGGATTGGTTAATTAATAGAAAGCAAAGAGTGGGGATTAATGGGTGTTTCTCTGGTTGGCAATCAGTAGCTAGTGGTGTCCCTCAGGGATCCGTGTTGGGCCCACAATTGTTCACAATTTACATAGATGATTTGGAGTTGGGGACCAAGGGCAATGTGTCCAAGTTTGCAGATGACACTAAGATGAGTGGTAAAGCGAAAAGTGCAGAGGATACTGGAAGTCTGCAGAGGGGTTTGGATAGGTTAAGTGAATGGGCTAGGGTCTGGCAGATGGAATACAATGTTGACAAATGTGAGGTTATCCATTTTGGTAGAAATAACAGCAAACGGGATTATTATTTAGACAATAAAATATTAAAGCATGCCGCTGTGCAGAGAGACCTGGGGGTGCTAGTGCATCAGTCACAGAAAGTTGGTTTACAGGTGCAACAGGTGATTAAGAAGGCAAATGGAATTTTGTCCTTCATTGCTAGAGGGATGGAGTTTAAGACTAGGGAGGTTATGTTGCAATTGTATAAGGTGTTAGTGAGTCCACACCTGGAGTACTGTGTTCAGTTTTGGTCTCCTTACTTGAGAAAGGACATACTTGCACTGGAGGGTGTGCAGAGGAGATTCACTAGGTTAATCCCAGAGCTGAAGGGGTTGGATTATGAGGAGAGGTTGAGTAGACTGGGACTGTACTCGTTGGAATTTAGAAAGATGGGGGGATCTTATAGAAACATTTAAAATTATGAAGGGAATAGATAGTATAGATGCGGGCAGTTTGTTTCCACTGGCGGGTGAAAGCAGAACTAGGGGACATAGCCTCAAAATAAGGGGAAGTAGATTTAGGACTGAGATTAGGAGGAACTTCTTCACCCAAAGGGTTGTGAATCTATGGAATTCCTTGCCCCGTGAAGCAGTTGAGGCTCCTTCATTAAATGTTTTTAAGGTAAAGATAGATAGGTTTTTAAAGAATAAAGGGATTAAGGGTTATGGCGTTTGGGCCGGAAAGTGGAGCTGAGTCCACAAAAGATCAGCCATGATCTCATTGAATGGCGGAGTGGGCTCGAGGGGCCAGATGGCCTACTCCTGTTCCTAGATCTTATGTTCTTAACACCCATTACTTCAAAGATAACCCCAACAGACTACAACACTAAATAATCCTTCAAACTGTTCCTTTAAACATCCAAAATACTTCAAACCTTCAAAAATAGGAGCACATTAGGTTACATTCAATATATTTATAGTCTTTGAATTGCAGAAATCAACAGACCAGCTCTGTGTTTCTTCCGGCAGCTCACAGCAAAAAAAAAGACACTCCCAGCTGCGTTCTCAAACTGAAACTCAAAAAGGAGAAGTGAGCTCAGTCCCCCCCCCCCCCCCCCCCCCCCAACCTTCTGAGATCACTTCAGTAATATGATCAGCTCCATATCTTAAAGGTATATTGCTTAAACATCCATTTCTTAAAGGTATTCTCACATGAAATGAAATGAAAATTGCTTATTGGCACAAATAGGCTTTAAATGAAGTTACTGTGAAAAGCCCCTAGTCGCCACATTCCGGCGCCTGTTCGGGGAGGCAGGTACAGGAACATTATACACCCACCTTCTTTATTACTTACACCCATCTCTTTATTACCTACACCAGCTTAATTTATTACTTATACCTACCTTCTTTATTACCGTGTCCCCTCCCACAACTCCTTTACCGGTACATTGATGATTATTTTGGTGCAGCTTCACGCTCTTGTCCGGACCTGGAAAAATTCATCAACTTTGCTTCCAGTTTCCACCCCTCCATCACTTTCGTCTTGCCCATCTCAGACACTTCCCTTCCTTGATCTTTTTGTCTCCATTTTCAGCAATAGATTATCTACTAATATCCACTACAACCCACTGCTATCTGGATTACTGCTCTTCACGCCCTGCACCCTGTAAGGACTCCATCCCTTTCTCTCAGCTCCTTCGACTCTGTTGCATTTGTTCCGATGATGGCAGTTTCCAAAATGGTGCTTCGAAAATGTGTTCCTTCTTCCTCAACCGTGATTTCCCACCTCCAGTTGCTGACAGGGCCCTCAACAGTGTGCGGTCTATCTCCCACGCCACTACCCTCGCCCCCTCCCCTCCCTCCCAGAACAAGGATAGAGTCCCCCTTGCTCTCGCATTTCACCCCACCAGCCTCCGAATGCTCTGCCTTTTTTGCCAACTCCAGCGTGATGCCACCACCAAGTATATCTTCCCTTCACTCCCTCTGTCAGCATTCCGCAGAGACCATTCCCTGTGAGATAATCTAGTCCACTACTCCACCATACCCAGTACCTCTCCCATGACCCATGGCACCTTCCCATGCAATCGCAGAAGGTGTAACACCTGCCCCTTTACCTCTTCCATGCTTAACATCCCAGGCCCAAAACATTCATTCCAGGTTAGGCAGTGTTTCACTTGCACCTTTTTCAATTTGGTCTATTGCATTTGCTGCTCCCAATTTGGTCTCCTCTATATCGCAGAGACCAAATGCAGACTGGGTGGTCACTTTGCTGAGCACCTTCTGTCTGTGCGCATTCAGGACCCTGACCTTCCCATTGCTTGCCATTTTAACAAAAGTCCCTGCTCCCATGCTCACATGTCTGTCCTTGGCCTGCTGCAATGTTCCAGTGAAGCTCAACGCAAACTGGAGGAACATCTCATCTTCCGGTTCGGCACGCTACAGCCTTCTGGTCTCAACATTGAATTCAACAACTTCAGATGATTAGCTCTACCCCACCTCGACCCATTTGTTTTCATCCCATTTCATTTTAACTGTCTTTTACCATTTCTTTCTTTATTGTCTTTCTTTATGTATATCTACTCCCCCCCATCTTATCCACCTTTCCTTACTCTTGAGAGTTTGGCTCAAGTTAGAATCAGAGCTTGATGGGAAATGGAATGTCAAGGTTTGTGTAATATGTGTATGTGCCTTGTGAGATGAATTGCTTCTGTGTTCGGCTTGGTATGGCCTTATCGCGATCCTAGCTGTGCCTGTGGGAACGAAACGCAGCTGTGGGATGAGTTACTCCTTCCGAGATAAGAATTGCTATGCTATGCAACTAATGAGTTGACTGTGTGACTAATGAAAGAAAGAAATAATTGTATGAAGGAGGGGTTTTGTACAAGTATATAATTAACTGTAACTGAAAGAAAATTGCCTTCACTTGCTGTAACTCAGTTACACTTGTGCAGCCCCGCGGTAAATAAAAGAATCATTGAAGTTATCTGGTGTTCGACTGATACTTGCATCCGGACTGAAATTTTAAAATTCTCATTTGGTGGCCCGTACGGGGATCTCTGGTGCGTCGACAGAAGCAGATGGTGTAAGCGACAGATCGTCTCCGGACGCATAGGGGAAATAGGGCCCCCAAATGTGAGTATTTTTACCACTTTGGTTTTTCCCCTTCGCTGTCCCGGTCGCGAGCCTGTCGTACTGCCTGCTGTTGCAGTCCGGCGAACCCCAGAAAGGAAAAGCTTGGGTTCGAGTCCCTGAGGTTCAAGTCCTCTAAAAGCTTGGGTTCGAGTCCCTGAGGTTCAAGTCCTCTAAAAGCTTGGGTTCGAGTCCCTGAGGTACAAGTCCTCTAAAAGCTTGGGTTCGAGTCCCTGAGGTTCGAGTCCTCTAAAAGCTTGGGTTCGAGTCCCTGAGGTACAAGTCCTCTAAAAGCTTGGGTTCGAGTCCCTGAGGTTCGAGTCCTCTAAAAGCTTGGGTTCGAGTCCCTGAGGTTCAAGTCCTCTAAAAGCTTGGGTTCGAGTCCATGAGGTTCGAGTCCTCTAAAAGCTTGGGTTCGAGTCCCTGAGGTTCAAGTCCTCTAAAAGCTTGGGTTCGAGTCCCTGAGGTTTGAGTCCTCTAAAGAGCTTGGGTTCGAGTCCATGAGGTACAAGTCCTCTAAAAGCTTGGGTTCGAGTCCCTGAGGTTTGAGTCCTCTAAAGAGCTTGGGTTAGAGTCCCTGAGGTTAGAGTTCTCTAAAGAACAAGGGTTGGAGTCCCTAAGAAATAGTTAAAAGAGGTAAAGAGATATCGATGCCAACATGATCCTTGTTATTACCTAAAACCTTCGCGATAAAAGGTTCCTGTTAACTTTGTAAGGCGGGTGACATAGAATCTTTATGGTGTCACCTTCAAGCTGTAAATTAACTTGTACGGAGCGCGATTACTCCGTGACTTAAATTATAATCCCCTGCAGATGCGGATAACTCTGCTTACCAACACATAAAACAGGGCAAAAGCGCTGCGGACCCTGGCATAAACCACCATACACGTAATCTCCTTAATCAATTGAAAAACAGGGCAGGATAACCCTGTAATAAATTCAAAATTGGATTAGTGATATAGGATCACTATTAAATTGTAATCGGAAGGACCATCTGACATCAGACAAAGGGTACAATGGGTAATACTTTAGATACAACTTTTTAAAATGGCAGTGCATTGCAAACGCTGTGTGAACAATATCCGGAGCACTCTAAGAAGTTGAGACAATTATCGGGGGAATTGCATAAAAATTTAGGAGAAAGGAAATGGCCACTGGGGGGAACTAATGCATTAAAATTGGGAATAGAATTGACGGAGGGAGGAATAGTTAAAATAGCCGAGGTCTTGAAAAAGGAATGCGCATATGAGAAAAGAACCAAGTCATTAGGCTATCCACCTTGAATCTGTATATTAATCCATGTGAATTTAAGCTTAAGTGGGATAAGGTGCTGTCAGGGGCTGCGGAGTCCCCAGATCTTGTCTCCCAGAATTCTGACATAATAAACTGCTTTTTTTACTGATACTCAGGCCTTCGTGTGAATATTTTCACCCCTAACATTTGGTGTAGTCTGGCAGGATGTTGCTGAGCCGGATGCCGCTCGAGCCGGTGGACAAGGCGAGCAGTCAAACCTTTGGCCGCCAAAAATTAGAGTCACTCGGCAAGGCGGACGGACGGTGAGGTAACATCCAACGAATCTTGTATCAAGGCCAAGTGAGTAAAAGAGTCAGTTTAACATTTTTTGGGGGGTTTTTGAAGAACAAAATACTCTGGTAAAGAAACAATGATCAAAGATGGGTGTGATCCCTGTGGAACAGAGAAAAATGGTGAGATACACAGAAGTGAGATGAGACTAATAAAGCAGGAATCATCTTAGTTCACCAATTAAAAGAACAAATGACTGAAATTAAGCCTTCACGCCATTTGGAAAACAGGCTAGTTTAAAGGAATTGAGCTCTGACTCCTTTGAGCATAGCAATAAAGCAAGTAAAGATAGCGGCAGTACAGATTGTGCAAAATGGCAAAGACATCACAGAAAACTGCCAACAATTACGGCTAAGGACTGTCCTGAAATGTCTCAAGGAGAAGGGAAAGAAATAGGTTCCCTGGAATGGACATTTTAAACCAACTAAAAGTTTAGACATGTCCAGAGGGAAAGAAAGGAAAAAAATCAAATAAAGTCCAAAAGGTCAGAAAGGGGCCCGAAACGCTCAATCAGCTTTTGTTCAGAAATATCTGAGGATGACAAATCCCCCTCCCAAAACGAAAAATGGGGAGTAAAGTCAATACAAGATTAAGGTTAGAAACTTAACAATAGATTCTTGTCGAGAATAACTTCAGATTGTTTCAAGCCGTCCAGATAAATTCGGCAGTAATTCAATTAATTTGAAATTTAAAAAAATTAAACATCCAGTACTATCTCTTTCAAAAACTGGTTAAATAGCGAACATTGAAAATTGAATTCAGTTTAAAGAACAAGAAATAAATTTGAGTAACATTGAAGGAAAGAATAAATAAAGTTTGATGTCATGTAACAGATAAAAATGGCATCATGCCAAGTTCTCCACCACTTTCGATTCTGTACAAAAAAATTAACCATTTCAGCAAGCAGGTCATCTGCACAAAGAAATATACGTCTGTAAGAATAGCTAATGCCTATAAAAGTAATCAGTGGAAATTGACTTAAATGGAATAACACAGATAAAGTTTTCAAAGGAGAATGGAAGATTTTGTTCAGTATTTTAATTGAGCTATTGTGAAATTTCTGTCTCTTTACTCTGATATTTGCGACCTGTGAGAATGTGTATGCTTGGTCTGTGAATGTTAATATTTCTCTGCTACGATTTATCTTCTGAGAAAGTAACCGTGGGTTTATAATCTGGAATTTTAGAATAGGCTCCAGAAGGATTTTTACCTAACTGTAGAAGCCAGGTATTTCTAATACACCTAATATAGGTTAAAAAAAAGTAAAATACCTGTTTAAGCGTAAATATTAATTCCCAGTTTTAAAATTAAAGAAAACACATATTTTGCAAACTCATTGTCATAGTTTTAAAGTAACACAGAAGTCTGGTAAGACAAACACTTTTCATTACATTTCTCCAAGGACAAGGGCTGAATCCATGGCAACGAGGTGGCAGGAGTGAAGGTTCTACTGTTCTCACGCCGTTTGAGATAAGGGTGAAATACATCCCATGACTTATACAAGCTGAAACATTTTAGACTATGTTGCCTTGTTTTTAATAAATGGACAGTTAGAACACGAATCAAATATATATTTGATTCCAACATTCTCAAAACAACAATTTTACAAAAGCAGCATAATTTACTTTACTAGATTGAAATAGACAGTTTGAATCATATTTTTGGAGTCATGTCTAGCATGGCATGATGAGATAGCATGAGGCCTCCATTGTTACAGTAGTCAGGTCAGCATAAGACCAGTTTTTGCTGGCTTTGATTAAGCACAATATCGCATTCTTTAACATGCAAAAGTAAGCAGCCAGGCAACAATTAGAAGTAATGTTATATATTGAAGATGGATAGCTTGCCATCAAATCAAATGTGTTTGAGTCTAACCCAAACCAATTAGGATTATATTGGGATGTGATCAGATCGCTTAAGACAGATATGAAATAGTATAACCATAGACGATTTTGCTGCCATTTTAGAGAGAGAGAGTTAGGTTAGGTTAGGTTAGAGAGAGAGAGGGTTAGAAAGAGAAAGAGTTTTAGGCATCTATACTTTGATCTGAACTATTCACTGTCTCTGTATTCATATTTCATTTTCAGATTTTGACTTCAGACTTTGACTTTTAAAAGTTATGTTTCAAGCTGTCTGTCTAAGAAGATAATTCCTGTGATTCTTTGAAGGCTTCAAATTGTCTACACATTGCCTTTTAAATGACTTTCAAGTTGTAATCAATAGAAGACAAATAAAACAATTTTTATTTGCACCTGACAAGTTTTAACTTGAATTTCTACTGAGTCCCAGTAATCGCAAGAGCAGCTGGTAACCTTGAATTGATGGTTTCAAAATCCCTCAACTGACACAGTCTAAAATCCTTCACTAACTTATTGTGGTATGTCGTCTGACATTGTGATTTAAAGATCATAGTTTGAGTACAGTTAACAATTTTTTCTTTTCAAAGGCTATCATTGACATTTCCGGGGTAATTTTGATACACAAGGAATTTTAATCAGTGTGCAAAATCATGTATGTAAGAATAAGAAAATATTAGTTTTATGGTGTTCAGTGGAAGTTAGGATAGTTGAAATACATATGACAAGTTGCAATGCATATGATATATGATCAAGCCGGTGTTTCATTAGTTCAGGGTTAAAACTTCCCTGACACAAATACTTTGTAATCATCAGTGAGGTAAAACTAACCTGTCTCACAACGCAGATGTTTTAATTATGAGATTGCAGAATTAAGTGTAAAGGACAGATGGGTAATAAAATATGTCCATGATCATGTTTCTAATTTAAACAAAAGTAGGGTGGTGACAACATGACGTCTGGGAAAGAACCACGATACAGCGCAAAATTGGTTCAGTCAAGAGATTCAATAACATATTGTGTTTGATATTTTAAAATAAATGTTTAAAATTAGCTTGGAAATTAAAACTTCAGACAATGTGTGAAGCTGTTATTTAAAAAAAGGAAAATCACACAACTCTGATTGAAAGCAAATCTATATTCCAAAAGACACATCATTCTCAGACACCTGATAACAGGAACTTGGCAGCAATCCAACAGGTTTGCCTGTCCACATTCTGAGGTCTGGCTTTGTAATTCTGATAAAGTAATAAAAAGTCAAAACAGCTGAAGATGTATTTTAATTGGAACTTACAAATCTTAAGTTTTGAATTTTCAGATATATTCAGATTAGTTAACCCATTCTGTCCCATGCAGAATGGATCTTTGGTGTTAGAACATAGAACGTATAGTGCAGAACTTTACAAGTAACTATAAATGCCACGATATTTGCAGTAGCTTCAGGAATTTGAGACAGTTGAGTTATTGTAAACTGGCTAATTAACCAGGCAAATGCAACATAACTAGGAAAATGGATATGAAAGGTTTGGAATAAGAAGTCTTACAACACCAGGTTAAAGTCCAACAGGTTTGTTTCAAACACGAGCTTTCGGAGCGCAGCTCCTTCCTCAGGTGAATCACCTGAGAAAGGAGCTGCGCTCCGAAAGCTCGTGAGACTTGTGATGGCACTTGAGATCTCAGAACTACAAGTACTTCAAGGCACTTGAACATTATTGACTTCACAACGTACACAGGATACACGTAGCTATATGAACTATGGGGCTTTGCATAATTTTATTGATGGGATATGCATCCCAGCAGTCAGAGACTGGACCAAGGATATAGCTTATTTTAATGCTTGGCTACTCGTTAAGTTGCAGGAGGACGCTCCTAAAAGTATGAAAGAGTTGTGGGAAGAATTGGGGTGTCATTATGATCACGTGACTAAGTTGTGGGTCACTCCGGCAGGACAAACTTGTATGTCCGACGCCTTGGCAGCCTGGGTCACCGAATGTGTTCACTTTGCAACTCATTGTGGTGCACGAGCTACGGGTGATATATTGCTGAAGACTTGGTGGCATCCAAGACTGCAGGAAATAGCACAAAACATTAGCAGTCGTTGCCTGGTATGTCAGCGATATAACCCTGGAAAAGAAATACCCTGTGAAATGGGTGAAACCCTGTTATCGGAAGGTCCCTTTGAGACACTCCACATGGATTACATTGAGTTGGAAATATGCCCATGTTATAAACATGTATTGGTTATTGTTGATGTATTTAGTAAGTGGATAGAAGCTTACCCTACTGTAGATAACAAAGCTTCCACGGCAGTAAAAGTTTTGATGCGAGAAATTGTTCCTAGATTTGGGATTCCACATCGATTAAGCTCTGATAACGGACTTCATTTTGTGGGACAGATCAATAAGGAATTTTGTACTCAGCTGGGAATAAAACAATTACATTGCGTGTACCGACCCCAGGCAGCGGGAATGGTAGAAAGAACTAATCAGACATTAAAAACGAAACTGGCAAAACTACAGGCAGAGACTAGAGACTGGAGCCACTTGGCTCAAATTATTGCCTATTGCCCTCTTCCAGATACGTGCAACCCCGGCCGGAAAGACACGACTGAATCCCGCCAAAATTCTATACGGCAGACCCTTTCGAACTCCCTGGGATCAAGAAAACCCCAAGGACGTCTTATTCCACCACATGACTACTGAAATGGCCAACTATTAACTAAGGTGTTGAAAGGCCTCCATTCACGGGTGCGAGCTGCTTATGAGAAAATACCTCCTTTCTGTCACTATTAATCCGGGAGAGTATGTCCTGATTCGTAATTGGATTAGGAAAGGACTGGGGAAAAATGCCTGGATCCACATCCATCATTGCAAGGCCTTGAAGTGAAATGAGAAGTAACCTCTTTTGTTTCCAAGCCCTAGGTTACAGTTCCACCCAGCCTGTAGGATGAAGTACCTACTTATCACCGTAGTCCTGCTGGGACTCTTGGAGGCAAATGGGGAGGCCAAGCAAAGAACCTGTGGAGGCAGCGGAAAACGAGTCCATCACCTGTGTCGGGATGACACTTTACGCTGCATCAACAACGACCCTGAGGAAGGAGGATCCTGGAATGTGACCCCGGTGGACGGATGTTCGGCCTACATGCGACGACCGCACCAAACCCTGCTCCTTGATGGAAGAACTGAAGGAAGATTGCCCTGCCATCGGATTGGATGTAGCTGGGATTATAATTGCAAAAACAGGCATAAAACTGTACCGCCAGGACGAAAGTATAAGGGAAAGATGTGTTAGTGAAGAACAACCCTTGTAGGCAAGAAAGTGAAAGGGATTAAACATCAACCCTTCAAAGGACAAGGCGTAACGTAAAAGAAAGGCAGAAATGGGAATTACATGTAAACACGTATCTGGGTGGATCATGGGGGTCTTACCTGGTGCATGGATTAGTGGTCCTGGACTTTGTAATACTTGTAATAATCATGCTTAGCTTCCTAATGAAATGCTTGTGTAAAAGTGTCAGTGCAGCAGTAATTCCCCAACAGTTAATACAGCAACATGAAGTGAGCCTAATGGATGAGAAAGAAGATGCAGAGGAACGTAGGAAAATGATAGAAGTGCAGATAGAATGGGAAAAACTGAGGCAGGTGGCTATGGATTAGAAGTTATCATAAAATGATAAAAGGGGGAATGAGAGTTTGGCTCAAGTTCGAATCAGAGCTTGATGGGAAATGGAATGTCAAGTTAGAATCAGAGCTTGATGGGAAATGGAATGTTAAGGTTTGTGTAATATGTGTATGTGCCTTGTGAGATGAATTGCTTCTGTGTTCGGCTTGGTATGGCCTTATCGCGATCCTGGCTGTGTCTGTGGGAATGAAACGCAGCTGTGGGATTAGTTACTCCTTCTGAGATAAGGATTGCTATGCTATGCAACTAATGAGTTAACTGTGTGACTAATGAAATAAAGAAATAATTGTATGAAGGGGGGTTTTGTACAAGTATATAATTAACTGTAACTGAAAGAAAATTGCCTTCACTTTCTGTAACTCAGTTACACTTGTGCAGCCCCGCGGTAAATAAAAGAATCATTGAAGTTATCTGGTGTTCGACTGATACTTGCATCCAGACTGAAATTTAAAAATTCTCACCCTTTCTCCCCTTTGCTTCCCCCTTCCCCTCTCCCACATCTACATCTGTCACAGTTCACCCTCTGATATTAGTTTCTCTGCTGTTTGGCCTTTCACACCTTTTGTTCTCTCTGGGGATTGCCATTAACACTCTTTCCCCTTGGTTCCTGTGGCTATTAACACCCCGTTTGCCTGGGTTTCTGTGGTTATGACTCATCTTTCATTCTCACTCCACAATATAAACATTTCCCACTTTCTGTCTTTTAGCCTTGACAAAGGGTCATCTGGACTCGAAACGTTAGCTCTTTTCTCTCTATACAGATGCTGCCAGACCTGCTGAGATTTTCCAGCATTTTGTCTTCGGTTTCTTTATTACTTACATCTTCTTTATTACTTACACCCACCTTCTTTATGACTTACACCTTCTGTATTATTTAAATCTTCTTTATTACTTACACTGTTGTTACTTACACCCACCTTTTTTATTACTTACACCTTCTTTATTACTTGCAACCCACCATGCTCCTGCCCTGACCTCTGTTACAATTAATGGCACATTGCCTTCCAGGACAGGGTGTGAATAATGTCATCGCGTTGCGTTGCGTCGCAGTACGCGTGACGCGATCACGTGCGCTACCAGTGGTGCGCGCGCAAGCGGGCGCTAGGACCCGGCTGCCGCGCAGGATGGGTCCTTTCTTCCTCGGTGTCCTTGCTGCTTTATTCACGCTCATCCTGAGCCAGAAGCAATCGCCAACCTCTCGGGACCGGCCCTTCAGTGTCCTGCTGCACCAGAACCTCGGTAAGAAGCGCCCACCGATCAAACGGGGTCTGCTGGTGGGCCGGGGTAATCCCGGAGCTCGGCGGCCAGTTTCCCCGCCGGCCGCCAATGTGTCGGGCGAGGAACTGACCCTTTAAGAGTGTAATTAAAGGGGAAGGGCAGCCTCTGCTCTGTGGCTGAATGGCGTTTCCTGCATTGCCTACAGTAACCACACTGCAAAGGTTAAAGCAAAATACTGCAGGAGATGCTGGAAATCTCAAACAGAAATGCTGGATAAGCTCAGAAAGAGAGTTTGAGTCTATAGGACTGCATGGCATTAAGGGTAAAGTAGTAGCATGGATAGAGGGTTGGTTAATTAATAGAAAGAGAGTGGGGATAAATGGGTGTTTCTCTGATTGGAAATCAGTAGCTAGTGGTGTCCCTCAGGGATCTGTGTTGGGCCCACAATTGTTCACAATCGACATAGATGATTTGGAGTTGGGGACCAAGGGCAATGTGTCCAAGTTTGCAGATGACACTAAGATGAGTGGTAAAGCGATAAGTGCAGAGGATACTGGAAGTCTGCAGAGGGATTTGGATAGGTTAAGTGAATGGGCTAGCGTCTGGCAAGTGAAATACAATGTTGAAAAATGTGAGGTTGTCCATTTTGGTCGGAATAACAGCAAACGGGATTATTATTTAAACAGTAAAATATTAAAGCATGCTGCTGTGCAGAGAGACCTGGGTGTGCTAGTGCATGAATCACAGAAAGTTGGTTTACAGGTGCAACAGGTGATTAAGAAGGCAAATGGAATTTTGTCCTTCATTGCTAGAGGGATGGAGTTTAAGACTAGGGAGGTTATGCTGCAATTGTATAAGGTGTTAGTGAGGCCACACCTGGAGTATTGTGTTCAGTTTTGGTCTCCTTACTGGCACTGGAGGGTGTGCAGAGGAGATTCACAAGGTTAATCCCAGAGCTGAAGGGGTTGGATTACAAGGAGAGGTTGAGTAGACTGGGACTGTACTCGTTGGAATTTAGAAGGATTAGGGGGGGTCTTATCAAAACATTTAAAATTATGAAGGGAATAGATAGGATAGATGCGGGCAGGTTGTTTCCACTGGCGGGTGAAAGCAGAACTAGGGGGCATAGCCTCAAAATAAGGGGAAGTAGATTTAGGACTGAGTTTAGGTGGAACTTCTTCACCCAAAGGGTTGTGAATCTATGGAATTCCTTGCCCAGTGAAGCAGTTGAGGCTCCTTCATTAAATGTTTTTAAGGTAAAGATAGATAGTTTTTTGAAGAAAAAAGGGATTAAGGATTATGGTGCTCGGGCCGGAAAGTGGAGCCGAGTCCACAAAAGATCAGCCAAGATCTCATTGAATGGCGGAGCAGGCTCGAGGGGCCAGATGGCCTACTCCTGCTCCTAGTTCTTATGTTCTTATGACTCTTCACCCAGTAGTTAGCAGAGAGAGGCTGCTGGATATGGAGCCATTTCAAAGGCTGCACTGTGAATGAAGAAGCATTTTGTTTTGGAGGCAAATTCCTGATAGTTCCTGTTTCATCCCAGAGCTGGATTTTGAAAATCTTTAACCATTGTTATGCTTCCTATTAATTTTGCGAGTCATTCAGAATTGTTGTGTTTCTCATGATCGCAGTCACAACAAATAAGTCTTACAACACCAAGTTAAAGTCAGGTGATGAAGGAGCAGTGCTCCGAAAGGTAGTGATTCAAAACAAACCTGTTGTACTTTTAACCTGGTGTCGTAAGACTTCTTACTGTGCCCACCCCCGTCCAACGCTGGCATCTCCACATCAGGACGACAAATAATGGAACACAATCCTGATCCTAGGCAGCACGGTAGCATTGTGGATAGCACAATCGCTTAACAGCTCCAGGGTCCCAGGTTCGATTCCGGCTTGGGTCACTGTCTGTGCGGAGTCTGCACATCCTCCCCATGTGTGCGTGGGTTTCCTCCGGGTGCTCCGGTTTCCTCCCACAGTCCAAAGATGTGCAGGTTAGGTGGATTGGCCATGATAAAATGCCCTTAGTGTCCAAAATTGCCCTTGTGTTGGGTGGGGTTACTGGGTTATGGGGATAGGGTGGAGTTGTTGACCTTGGGTAGGGTGCTCTTTCCAAGAGCCGGTGCAGACTCGATGGGCTGAATGGCCTCCTTCTGCACTGTAAATTCTATGATTCTATTTTTTTATATTCTTGCATGACTTTTTTGCTTCAGTAAATAGGTTTCATGAAACCAGATTGGAGGAGTAGTATTTCTCGCCTTAATGAACTCAAAACTCAACAGACTTTTAAAAAATTACTTGAGCGACTAATTTACTCTTTTTCCTCATGCAGCTCTGAGTGTCAGCGTCTTGAGCATTCTGCTACTTATCATGATTTTAATGATTATCTGCGTGTACAAACCCATCCGGCGGCGGTGAAGGATTTACAGATTCATTCTGGAATGGCCGCTGAATAGATCATTTTGATTTTAATACTGAGATGGATAAAACATCCGTCATCTGTTGTCATATCGACTACTTGTGCAGCACATCACTTTACTATATGATATCTGACATCTTTATTTGCTGCGCTGTGAAAAATTGGAACATTTTTAATGAGCTGCTCTCTTACATAAGATGTGGTTTGTGAACCTGAATGTACAGATCTGGTTACCAGTGAATGTGGCTACTGCTCAAGCAACCTACAAGAAGACCTGTGAAATTAAACTTTAAAAGAATTACACTTGGTTAGGAGGGAAGATATATGTGTACACTACTTTTTAATGTTTACAAAATAGTCATGCGCACTTGGAACTGAGATGTAATGAATATTGTACTATTACCATAAGCTGTTGGATACTTTGTTTGTGATTAGAAATAGACTGTTGTCTGCTCTTATTGTAACCCGCTCCAGCACCTGATGCTGTAATTTCTGGTTGAGAAGGATAGCTGGGTGAGCAACATTCAGCACTGCCCTTAGTGATCTCTAGGAGGCAGGTTATTGACCTGAAATGGATAGCTCTTTTTTTTTTGCCACATCCCTTGTGCAAAAAGCACTTGACCTCTACTTAGCATCTTGTCTAGAAAACTGCATCTGAGGTCTGGGAGTCATCCTGTGCTCAAAAGAGGGCAAGAACCCCACACTTACCATGTGGTCAATGAACCATCTTCAATTATTTATCTTCTTTCCACTTGGTGGGAATGCATTTCTGTTTATGTGCCGGGGTGCAGCTTTGTTTGAAATTAAGTAAATTACGCTAGCTGATCTGAGTGATGCATGAAATTATTGTCTAGACTATTGCACTATATAATTTACAGCTGTACCACTACACTCAGAACCACCAATCCCACTCCAGCCCCCAAAAAACACTTTTGGAGAGAAAAAGATAAGAAGACAAACTGAACATTGTTACCGTAAAGTAAATACACACTACATTTTGACGGATTCCTTGCTTGAGATTTCATGGCAGAGCAATTGCCTCAGTTTTGTTTTGATCTTAATTTTGAAGTTATGTGATTCAGGATAAAGCAGTGTTTTTAACTAGAGAGAAAATGCTGGGAAATCTCAGCAGGTCTGGCAGCATCTGGAGGGAGAGAAAAGAGCTAACGTTTCGAGTCCGATGACTTTGTCAAAGCTCAGTGTTTTTAACTAATTGACTAAATATTGATAAATCTTGTTCATGATTGGTAAATTCCACCCTGATTGTCAGTCTGGGTAAATAAACTCAAGAATTGGATCAGATTTTCAAAAGATTCTAAAAGCAAAAAAAATGCAGCTGTTGGAAATCTGTAGCCAAATGTGGAAAATGCTTGAATGGAGTACCAGAATTAAATCAGTCAGTGTTTCAGGTCTTCCTCCAGTCCTATGGAATGGTTTTCAAACCTAAAACATAAAATATCATAGTCACTGTCGTACTTCCGCCTCTTCAGAGATGCTGCCCAACCTGCTGAGCATTTAAGAAATACATTTTAAGTTAATCTTTCAAGATGTGTAGGAGATAAGTTGTGACAGTTGGTTTAAGTAATATTGAAACTTCTAATTTTTAAAAGGAAGTTATAAATAACTCGGTAGAACTTGTATTGCTGAAAAAAGAAGCATGCTGCTGATGATTTTTGTTTTCCACTCATCAAGACAGAATCGCAAGAATATCAAATTTCAAAAGGAACAACAATTTATACTGCATGAGAAGAAGGTGCTGATTGGTTGGCAAGTGGAATTTGATTGGTTAGAGGCATTGCAATGGATAATGCACCAGGAGAAGACCGGCAAGCTTTTGTTTAAATTCCAACCAGGCAAGTCGACTCAGATTAGTCAGGCACTGCCATGGGGAATGAACTAGGGAAAGGCTGTCCCCTATGCTTTTGGTTAGTTGAAAAAGGCACAATGAGTGGGCATGTTCTATTAATTTAAACAAAAGCTTGGCAGCTAATTGTTCTCTGGTGCATTCTCCATGGCAACATTTCCACTAATCAGACTCCACTTGGCAACCAGTCAGCACTACCTTCTCATGTAGTATAAATTGCTGATCCCTTTGAGATTTGGTATTCTTGTGAGTCAGTTCTGATGAGTGCAAGACAAAAGCTTTGACAGCATGCCTTTTTTTCCCATAAAAATTATAAATGTTAATCTTTCACAACTTCTCAACTATTATCCACAATACTCAACATATTTAACTGATCTGTTTTACATGTTGCACCATCTGAAGGGTACCTTGCACTCTTTTAATACTGCTCCTGTTCATTGATCAACACTTTTGTGCAAGAAAATATTCTGATCGGAAACAGGTCTTTGCAGAGGTTTATTCCCCATAACTGCAATATTACAGGTTTGAGATTTCTAATGTGTCGACTTTTTTTAGCGGGGTTTTAAATGTAAAAGTAACTTAAGCCGTACTTTTTATTGCTTGTTTGTTTCTGTTCTTTTGTCAGTTGTCATGTTTTCTAATGCATTTTACCTATCGTTGTATGTTTGGTTGTAACAATATTTTGAAATAATCTGTTCCCAGTTCCTTGGAAGCAACCCGGGGAAGGTTGATTCCTGGGATGAATGGGTTGTCTTGCAAGGAACGTCTGACATTGGTTATACTCGTACGCATTTGAGTTTAGAAAAATGAGAGTTGATCTTACGGAAACATAGGGGCTTGACAGGGTAGATGCTAAGAGCTTGTTCCCCTCGAGGGGGATTCTAGAATTAGGGTGCACGGTTTCAAAATACTTCCACAAAGAGCGTTTGGGGCTGGGACAAAGAATATATGCAAGGCTGCACTGGACAAACTTTTAATCTACCAGGGAATCCAGGGTTATTGGAGACGGGTGTAAAGCGGGGGGGCAAAATTGGATCAGCCATGATCTTATTGAATGGCATAGGAGGCTCAGTGGGACAAATGACCGACTCTTGCTCCTATTTCTGATAATCTTTCTCCGAACCTTTCTTTATTCCTGTTGCAAGTACTGTTGAGAGAAACACATCTTTTTTTGGTACAGCATGCACCGTTTAAAGATGTGACTATAATAGCCCATGGGTTTGGATCGTACATCTTCAAAACAATTGACCTGACTGAAAGGTATAGGAGGAACAAAAAGTTACAGATCTGAATGCTGTTTTGGGTCGTGCACCCTATCTGAACTTGCTTTGCCCCATGTGTTGATTATCTCTTGTCATACCCGAGTTTAAAGAGATGTTCTGTAATGTCCGCTGTTTTACTGCTACTCCAGCGAAGCATATCATTTTATTTTGCACTGATTGTTAACGTAAACATAACATGAACTGGATTTTTTAAAATACTTTTTGCACACTTGCCAAGTTTATTTATTTTTTAATAAAGTTTGAAATTTCTGTCATTAGTGTAGCTGCAATATTCCGGCATCCCATAATGGTCTTTTTGAAAGACCAGTCGTATGTGGGTTTTACTTCTGTTACCCTCTTTTTTTTTTCAGGGAAATGTTGTTGAGTCAGATGTTTTCTCATGGGTCGTGGTACTATAAGTTTTAAAAAATGTTGCTGCTCTAATTTCAGTGGAATGTCGCTGTACTAACCTGCATTACTCTGCCGGGTAACTTCTCCACCTAGTGCTTTTTGTAAAAGTCTGTGCAGAACTGGAGCAGGTGCATTCAATGGAAGTTTACAATATCCATGAGAAATTGGATCTTTGCTACTGGTAAGGTTGGTCAGTATGTTGGTATTTTGAAATGCTACTCTTTTGTTAAGAGTATTTTTTCATTCCCAACAAACATAAATCTATCTTTCACCCTTTTTTCTAAACACAATTTTCGTTACCTTGTTTATAAACTTTTAAGTTTTTTTTGTTCTAGTTTGGAGTCCGGAAAATACATCATGCTCAAGCAATCTATGGAATCAAAAGTTACTATGAATCTGACTGGCTTTGTACAGAAGGGAAGGACTTGAGTTTGAGTTATGAAGATAAGTTCATTGACTGAATTTAGATTGGGGAATGGATTGAGGAAATGCATTATTTGGATTAGGCTCCAGAGTCACAAAATCTGATTTATTTTGGAATGAGGAAGAGGGATTGAGAGGCACAATCTTCTAGATATGAGGGGGAGAAAAGTGAGGAATTTACATAAATTAGAGAAGGTTAGAGAAAAGGGAGAAGTATTTAAATGAGGGAGCAGTAGATTGGTTGGCCTGAAATGGAGGATAAGTCATTTACAGTTTAGTTCTTGTTTTTATGGGGAGGTAAGCATTCCCAAGTTCCTGAAAAGAGGTTAGTATTTGCTCAGACCACAATTTTGTTTCACGTAGGGCTAATTACTGTGCATGTTGCTAAGGAACTGAAGGATCATATTCTTTATTTATTGCTGTCTGTTTTGATGGCAGTTTTTTTGCAACCTGTTTTCACCTAACATCCATACACTTTTATGCTTTGCAGTAGGATTTACTGAATGTGCTCCTTTACCTCTTCCGTTATCCTGTGAGCAATCAAACCATATTAATGCTTCTGAAGCTATCTTGGAGTGGTCAACTAATTCACTACAGAATGGGGATTAAACTTTAGCTCAGTTGCTCTTTGGACAGTGACTTTATGCCGTATGTTTAGTCAACTTATCAGTTCTAAAGATCTGGCCTTGAGGCCATGCAAATAAATACTCTTGTAACCGTTGGTACTTTTCAATGGGCTTGTGACTTTTGCGAAAGATTAAAACACAATTTGTAGGATATTTTATGCCATTGAAAGGACAGTTATAATGCATGGTTACTGGTACATTGTTGTTACATTGACACTGATTTGTGTATGTGGAAAGTGGAAATGGGTTTATAAATGTGCAACATTGATTAACTTTGCAAATGGTTTTCTTTCAATGTTAACATTACTGTTATTTTTCTGCCTCTGCATTTTGTCGATTATCACTGAAGATTTTAAAATGGGAACATCTGCCTTGGGACTCCTCCCTTTTTATTCACTTCTTTGGGGGGGGGGAAATCATGTCAATTCTGTGAATCAATAAACGTGTTTACTAATCTTTGTAAAATATTGGGTGGTTTTCCATTTTTTTAAAACCTGTTTGAGTACAAGAGTGATATGCCTGACATGTGTTGACTCATCCAAAAATTTTGCAAAGCTTCCTCTTGAATGTATTTATCAATTGTTTTTTTAAAACAGCACCAGGAACTGGAGTTAAATTTCATTTTGGTTTGTTCCTCTTTATCGTCTTGGCTTGTGTCAGCCTCAAATACATTTGGTTGAAATGTACCCTGAGTCACAACTGGAGCACAAGTTTTCAAATTATGGGTTGTTGCGGTCACCACATTCTGTCCATCCAACATTTGATTTCTGTAGTTGTTAACTTACAGAGAATCTTTTTTTAAAATAAATTTAGAGTACGCAATTAATTTTTTCCAATTAAGGGACAATTTAGTGTGGCCAATCCACCTATCCTGCACATCTTTGGATTGTGGGGGTGAAACCCACGCAGACAAGGGGAGAATGTGCAAACTCCACACAGACAGTGACCCAGAGCCGGGATCGAACCTGGGACCTCGGCGCCGTGAGGCAGCAGTGCTAACCCACTGCGCCACCGTGCTGCCCTACTTAGAGAATCTTTGCCCAATAAAAACAGAAAATGCTGGACAATCTGAGGACGTCTGATGGCATCAGGAGAGGGAGAATGCAGCGAACTGTTTAGAGTCTGGATGATTCTTTGTATTTTTTTTTCACTGAAACATTTGAACGCTTTTTGTAAATATTAGAGGGCTGCCTTGTTTGACACTTTATTGAAACCCTGAGGGAGAGATGCATTTTTACAAAAAAAATGTATTTTATTCCAAACGTATATAAATGTAGGTTACAAAACAACAATTCGGGGAACAAACTCCCGAACACCCAACTATACAGTTTGTATGAATTTTTCACCTTCTCCGCCGCCCCCCCCCCCCCCAAACACACACACACACGATGAGCAGCTCCTCAAACACTGCCATGAACATCCCCTACCTTGCCTTGAAGCCCTCTGCTGAACCCCTTAATTCGTACTTAATCTTTTCCAAACAAAGAAAGTCATACAAGTCCCCCAGCCAGGAACTACCCCCGGTGGCATTGCTGACCGCCACTCCAGCAGAATTCTTCACTGGCTAACCAGAGAGGCGAAGGTCACAACATTATCCTTCCTCCCTCCATCAGCCCAGGCTTCTCCCATATCCCAAATATCGCCACCAAACATCCACCATGCTTGTTAGTGCCATAAACACTCCCGCCAAATGTGGTGAACGTATGCTACTACAATTCACCACTGTATTGTGTTGTATTATGTTGATGCCCTTGTGGGCTCCGCCCTCTTGGGGTGCTATGTAAGCCTGTAGGTGGCACTCTGTACAGAGCAGTCGCAGGCAGGCACAGATCTAGCGTATTAAAACCACTTCTACTCTTCATCTCGTGTGAATTGATGGTCGCATCAATTTAATACGCTAAGATATCGCAATGGAAGCCACCCTCAAACATGACCGACGGGAACTCTACCCACAGGCAGCCAAAGCCAAAGGAATCTTTTCGCACTGGCTCCGCTGCTTTGAGCCTACCTCGCCACCTCCTCCTTGCCCGCCGTCACCGCGGAACAGAAGCTGAGTCTCCTCCACGCCCGGATGAGCCACAGAATCTCCATACTAATCGAGGAAGCGACCACGTGCGCAGATGCGGTCGCGATCCTGAAAAGACATTACGTGAGGCCGGTGAACGAAGTATTCGCGCGGCAACTCGTCGCCAACGCCCTGTGGAATCGCTGGAGGAATACCTACGTGACCTGAGGGCACTCGCTCAAAACTGCAATTACAAGGACGTCACGGCCTCCCAGCATATGGAACTCGCCATCCGGGACACCTATGTAGCTGGAGTCCGGTCCAACTATGTCAGACAGCGCTTGCTCGAAAAGGGCGCCCTCGACCTAGAAGAGACGGTAAAACTATCCACCTCCTTAGAAGTAGCTTTCCAGAGCTTAAATGCTTTCCCCTCCGACCACGCAATTCCCTCGTGGACACCCGACCAGAGGATGTCCCAGGCCTGCACTGCGCGGCTGCCCGCCCAACCTAGGGTTCGCCCTGCTATTTCTGTGGCCAGAATCAGCACCTCCGGCAGCGTTGCCCGGCCATTTTGCCAAAGTCTGCTTGGCCCGACCCAGAGCTCCTAAATTGCAGGCCCGACTCACATGCTCGCAGGCCCACAGACCCCGCAGGGTGGCTGCGTGCCTGCCGGTACCTCCCCCTTCTGATGCATCATCCGCCTCGTGCTACCCATGGAGGCTGCCATCTTTAACCCTACCCGACACGTGCGACTCATGGGGGCCACCATCTTCAACGCCACCTGACATATGCGACCGACGGGGGCCGCCATCTTGGGACTACCCCACCACCTCCGACCATGCCGGCTACCCGCAGCTCGGCGCTGTCACCCTCGACCAGTCACGGCCCAAGCATCTCAAGAACCCGATGATGACCGTCTGGGTCAATGGGCACAAAACGCCCTGTCTGTTTGACTCACAGCACGGAGAGCTTCATACATCTGGACACGGTAAGGCGCTGTTCCTTCCAGGTTTCCCCCGCATCCCAAACAATCTCCATTGCTTCCGGATCACATTCAGTGCAAATCCGGGGGTACTGTGTCGCGAACTTCGCGATACAGGGTGCCGAGTACGCCAATTTTAAACTATATGTCCTCCCCGATCTCTGCGTTCCTCTCCTGTTGGGAATGGACTTGCAGTGCAACCTCAGGAGCCTGACACTGAAGTTCGGCGGGCCCCTACCCCCACTCACCGTATGTAGCCTTGCGAATCTTAAGGTAGCCCCTCCCTCGCTCTTCATGAACCTCACCGCCGACTGTAAACCCGTCGCCACAGGAGCAGGCGGTACAGTGCCCAGGACAGGACTTTTATCAAGTCGGAGGTCCAGCGGCTCTTGAGGGAGGGGATCATCAAGGCCAGTAATAGCCCCTGGAGAGCCCAAGTGGTGGTCATCAGGACCGGGGAAAAGAACCGGATGGTTGTAGACTACAGCTAAACCATAAATCGGTACATGCTACTCGATGCGTACCCCATTCCCTGTATAGCGGACATGGTGAATCAGATCGCACACTACCGGGTTTTCTCCACGGTAGATCTGAAGTCCGCATACCACCAGCTTCCAATCCGCCCAGAAGACCGCCACTACACGGCCTTTGAGGCAGACGGCCGCCTCTTCCACTTCCTCAGGGTCCCCTTCGGCATCACCATCGGGGTCTTGGTCTTCCAAAGAACAATGGACCCAATTGTTGACCAGTACGGGCTGCGGGCCACATCAAGTACTTGGATAATGTCACCATCTGCGGCCATGATCAGCAGGACCACGACGCTAACCTTCAGAAGTTCCTCCAAACCGCCCAAGCCCTCAATCTCACCTACAACAAGGAGAAATGCGTTTTCTGCACAACCCGACCTGCCATCCTGGGCTATGTCGTGGAAAACCCCTTCTGCAACTGCCCCTTCCCCACTGCCCCGAGGCCCTGAAAAGATGCCTTTTCATATTATGCCCAGTGGGTCCCCAACTATGCGGACAAAGCCCGCCCACTTATCAAAGCCACCATCTTCCCCCTGACGGCTGAGGCCTGACTGGCCTTCAGCCGCATCAAGGCAGACATTACCAAGGCTGCGATGCACTACGAGTCCATCCCCTTCCAGGTGGAGAGCGACGCGTCAGATGTTGCACTGGCCGCTAATCTTAGGCAGGCAGGCCCGTGGCCTTCTTTTCCAGTACCCTCAACGTCTCCGAGATTCAACACTCCTGTCGAAAAGGAAGCGCAAGCCATTGTGGAAGCTGTGCAGCATTGGAGGCACTACCTGGCCGGTAGGAGGTTCACCCTCATCACCGACCAACAGTCGGTAGCCTTCATGTTCAACAACACATAGCGGGGCAAGATCAAGAATGATAAAATCTTGATGTGGAGAATCAAACTCGCCAGCAATAATTACGATATAGTGTATCGTCCTGGGAAGCTCAATGAGCCCCCAGATGCCCTGTCCCGCGGCACATGCGCCAGCGCGCAAGATGCCCTACTCCGGGCCATCCACAATGACCTCTGTCACCTGGGGGTCACCCGGCTTATCCACTTCATCAAGGCCCGCGACCTGCCCTACTCCACTGAGGGGGTCAGGGCCATGACCAGGGACTGCCAAGTCTGCGCAGAGTGCAAGCCGCACTTTTATCGGCCAGACAAGGCCCACCTGGTGAAGGCATCCCGCCCCTTTGAGCGCCTCAGCGTTGATTTCAAATGGCCCCTCCCCTCCACTGACCGCAACGCGTATTTTCTTAACGTCGTTGACGAGTACTCCCGTTTCCCCTTTGCCATCCCATGCCCCAACATGACTGCGGCCACTGTCATTAAGGCCCTGCATAGCATCTTCACCCTGTTCAGTTTCCCCACTTTCGTCCACAGTGACTGGGGCTCTTCGTTTATGAGCGATGAGCTGTGTCAGTACCTGCTCGGTAAGGGCATCGCCTTGAGCTGGACCAGCAACTACAACCCCCGGGGAAATGGACAGGTGGAGAGGGAGAACTTGACGGTATGGTAGGCTGTCCTTCTGGCCCTATGGTCCAGAAGTCTCCCAGTTTCCCGCTGGCATGAGGTCCCCCCGACGCGCTCCACTCCATTCGGTCGCTCCTCTGCACAGCCACGAACGAGACCCCTCATGACCGCCTATTTGACTTCCGCAGGAAATCCACCTCCAGGGTCTCGCTTCCGTCCTGGCTGACAACACCGGGGCCTGTCCTCCTCCGGAAGCACGTGAGGAGCCATAAGTCCGACCCCCTGGTCAAGAGGGTCCAGCTCCTACACGCCAACCCTCAGTGTGCCTACGGGGCGCACCACGATGGCCGACAAGATACAGTCTCCCTCCAGGATCTGGTACCTGCCGGTTCCCCTGCGACCATCACCTACCCCCTACACCGAACACCGCCCCCGCCGCTACACGGCCTACACCCCCTCTCCCCCCCCCATCGCTGACCTACCGTGATGAAGCTCCAGACGACACGCTCCCGGAGTCAATGAGCCCAACGCCCGTGCCCGCAATGACGAGCCCAACACCTGTGCCCGCAGCGAAGCCGGAGCACAGAGACCGATCAAAGCGCTGGACAGACTCGATCTGTGAGCCCACTTTACCCCTGCTGGACTTCAATTTTTTAACAGGGGGTGAATGTGGTGAACGTATTGCTACTCCAATTCACCACTGTATTGTGTTGTATTATGTTGATGCCCTTGTGGGGGTGGTATATAAACCTGTAAGCGGCACTCAGTACAGTGCAGTCGCAGGCAGGCACAGATCTCGTGTATTAAAACCACTGTTCACTTCAACTCTTTGTCTCGTGTGAATTGATGGTCACATCACCAAAATCTCCCCAACGTTTTGCAGCCCCAGAACACATGAACAAGATTCGCTGGTCCTCGCCCACATTTCTCACACTTGTCTGTCACTCCCTGGAAGAACCCACTCACTCTTGCCCGCATCACATTTACCCTGTGTACTACCATGAACTGTATCAGGCTTATGCTTGCACACAAGGAGATCGCATTTACCCTTCGTAGCGCCTCACTCCATACCCCCCAGTTTGGCGGAAAGCATCATAGATAGCAGTTATAGTGATGTGGTCACACCCAAGGTGCAGGCAGATGGGTGACCACCAGAAGGGGCAGGCAGTCAGTGCAGGAATCCTCTGTGGTTGACCAACTCTCGAACAGGTATACCATTTTGGATACGGTTTGGGGGAATAGCCTATCAGGAAAACAGCAGCAGCCAGAGCAGTGGCACCACGGCTGGCTCTGATGTTTAGCAGGGAGGGTCAAAGCGCAGGAGAGCAATAGTCATAGGGGATTCTATAGTCAGGGGCACAGATAGGCGCTTCTGTGAAAGAGACTCCAGGATGGTACATTGCCTCCCTGGTGCCAGGGTCCAGGATGTCTCAGAACGGATAGCGGGAGTCTTGAAGGGAGAGGACAAACAGGCAGAGGTTGTGGTTCATATTGGTACGAACGACATAGGCAGGAAGGGGGATGAGGTCCTGCAGCAGGAGTTCAGGGAGTTGGGCAGTAAGCTAAAAAGTAGGACCTCTATACTCCCTGTGCCAGTGAGGCTAGAAATAGGAGGATAGAGTAGCTAAACACGTGGCTAAACAGCTGCTGGAGGAGGGAGGGTTTCCATTATCTGGACCACTGGGAGTTCTTCTGAGGCAGGTGTGACCTGTATAAGAAGGACAGGTTGCATCTAAACTGGAGAGGCATAAATATCCTGTCCACGAGGTTTGCTAGTGTCACACGGGAGGGTTTAAACTAGTATGGCAGGGGGGTGGGCACCGCAGCAATAGGTCAGAAGGTGAAAGCATTGAGGGAGAACTAGGGAATAGGGCCAGTATGGCTGAGGCAGAGCAGTCAGGGAGATGTTGCTGAACACAGCGGGTCTGGTGGCCTGAAGTGCATATGTTTTAATGCAAGAAGTATTACGGGTAAGGCAGATGAACTTGGAGCTTGGATTAGTACTTGGAACTATGATGTTGTTGCCATTACAGAGACCTGGTTGAGAGAAGGACAGAATTGGCAGCTACACATTGCAGGATTTAGATGTTTCAGGTGGGATAGAGGAGGATGTTAAAAGACAGGACCTCTAGGGTTGTAATCTCAGAATTACTCCCTGTGCCACGTGCCAGTGAGGCTAGAATTAGGAAGATAGAGCAGCTAAACACGTGGTTAGATGAGTTAGGAGAGGATATGGAGGAGGGGTTCTGGTGTGAGGTGCACCGGAGAGTGAATGCCTCCACCTCGTGCGTGAGGTTGGGGCTGATACAGCTGAAGGTGGTATACAGAGCACTCCTCACGAGGGCGAGGATGAGCCGATTCTTTGAAGGAGTAGAAGAGTGTGTGGACGTTGCGGGGGCAAGGGTGAGGGGGGGGGGGGGGGGGGGTGCTAATCACGTTCATATGTTTTGGGCCTGTCCAAAACTAGAGATTGCTGGAAGGAAGTTTTTAGGGTAATTTCTAAAGTGGTGCACGTGAAATTGTCCCAGGCCCCCGGGTGGCCATATTCGGGGTGTCGGACCAGCCAGGGTTGGAAACGGCTGCGGAGGCAGATGTTGTAGCCTTCGCCTTATTGATTGCCCAATGGCGGATCCTGATGGGTTGGAGAGCAACCTCTCCACCCTGTGCCCTGGCATGGTGGGGGGACCTGTTGGAATTCTTGACTCATGAAAAGGTTAAGTTTGAACTGAGGGGGAGGATGAAGGGGTTCTACAATTCATGGGCATTATTTATTATGCACTTTCAAAAACTGGATAACATCAAACATTAGTGGGGGGCGGGGAGGGGGGGGGGGCGGTGTGTATATTATGACTATGGGTGATTTCTGATTCCTTTTTGCCATTTGTTTATGTGACCATGCGGGCTAATGTTTGGGATTTGGTGGGAGGATAGGATCGTTGTTATTGATATGGGGATTGACATATTTGTTACAGATTATTGTTTGTTGTTGGTGGGTGTTAATATGGGAGAAAATATGAAAAAGGAGAATAAAAAATAATTTTTTAAAAAAGCTAAACACGTGGCTAAACAGCTGATGTAGAAGGGAGGATTTCCATTAGCTGGACCACTGGGAGCTCTTCCGGGGCAGGTGTGATCTGTATAAGGAGGACAGGGTGGAGAAGTTGCGCTACTGGTCAGGGAGAATATCACAGCGGTTCTGCGGGACGACACCTCAGAGGGCAGCGAGGCTATATGGGTAGATATCAGGAATACGAAGGGTGCAGTCACGATGTTGGGGGTTTGCTACAGGCCTCCCAACAGCCAGCGGGAGATAGAGGAGCAGATAGGTAGACAGATTTTGGAAAGGAGTAAAAGCAACAGGGTTGTTGTGATGGGAGACTTTAACTTCCCCAATATTGACTGGGACTCACTTAGTGCTCGGGGCAGAATTTGTAAGGAGCATCCAGGAGGGCTTCTTAGAACAATATGTAGATAGTCCAACTGGGGTAGGGGCTGTACTGGACCTGATATTGGGGAATGAGCCCGGCCAGGTGGTAGAAGTTTTAGTAGGGGAGCATTTCGGGAACAGTGACCACAATTCAGTAAGTTTTAAAGTGCTGGTGGACAATGATAAGTGTGGTCCTAAGGTGAATGTGCTTCTTTGGGGGAAGGCTAATTATAACAATATTAGACGGGAACTGAAGAACCTAGATTGGGGGCGGATGTTTGAGGGTAAATCAACATCTGATATGTGGGAGGCTTTCAAATGTCAGTTGAAAGGAATTCCGGACCGGCATGTTCCTGTGAGGAAGAAGGATAAATATGGCAAATTTCAGGAACCTTGAATAATGAGATATATTGTAGGCCTCATCAAAAAAGAATGGGGCTGGTTTAGCTCACCAGGCTAAATCGCTGGCTTTTAAAGCAGACCAAGCAGGCCAGCAGCACGGTTCGATTCCCGTACCAGCCTCCCCGGACAGGCGCTGGAATGTGGTGACTAGGGGCTTTTCACAGTAACTTCATTGAAGCCTACTCGTGACAATAAGCGATTTTCATTTTCAAAAAGAAAAAGTAGGCATTTATCAGGGCTAGAAGGCTGGGAACAGACAAAGCCTGTGTGGAATATAAGGAAATTAGGAAGGAACTTAAGCAAGGAGTAAGGAGAGCTAAAGGAGGTCACAAAAAGTCATTGGCAAATAGTGTAAAGGAAAATCCCACGGCTTTTATACGTACATAAAAAGCAAGCGGGTAGCCAGGGAAAGGGTTGGCCCACTGAAGGACAGGGGAGGGAATCAATGTGTGGAGCCAGAGGAAATGGACAAAGTACTAAATTAATACTTTGCATCAGTATTCACCAAAGAGAAGGAATTGAGTATTGAGTCTGGAGAAGGGTGTGTAGTTAGCCTGGGTCACATTGAGATGCAAAAAGGTGAGGTGTTGGGCATCTTGAAAAATATTAAGGTGGATAAGTCCCCAGGGCCTGATGGGATCTACCCCAGAATACTGAAGGAGGCAAGAGAGGAAATTGCTGAGCCCTTGACAGAAATCTTTGGATCCTCACTGTCTTCAGGTGATGTCCCGGTGGACTGGAGAATAGCCAATGTTGTTCCTTTGTTTATGGGTAGCAAGGATAATCCAGGGAACTACAGGCCGGTGAGCCTTACGTCAGTGGTAGGGAAATTACTGGAGAGAATTCGTCGAGACAGGATCTAGTCCCATTTGGAAGCAAGTGGACGTATTAGCAAGAGGCAGCACGGTTTTGTGAAGGGGAGATTGTGTCTCACTAACTTGATAGAGTTTTTCGAAGAGGTCACAAAGATGATTGATGCAGGTAGGGCAGTGGATGTTGTCTATATGGACTTCAGTAAGGCCTTTGACAAGGTCCCTCATGGCAGACTGGTACAAAAGATGAAGTCACACGGGATCAGAAGTGAGCTGTGAAAATGGATACAGAACTGGCTAGGTCATAGAAGGCAGAGAGTAGCAATGGAAGGGTGCTTTTCTGATTGGAGAGCTGTGACTAGTGGTGTTCCACAGTTATCAGTGCTGGGACCGTTGCTGTTCGTAGTATATATAAATGATTTGGAGGAAAATGTAACTGGTCTGATTAGTAAGTTTGCGGACAACACAAATTTTGGTGGAATTGCGGATAGCGATGAGGACTGTCAGAGGATACAGCAGGATTTAGATCATTTGGAGACTTGGGCGGAGAGATGGCAGATGGAGTTTAATCCATACAAATGTGAGGTAATGCATTTTGGAAGGCCTAATACAGGTAGAGAATATACAGTGAATGGGAGAACCCTCAAGAGTATTGGCAGTCAGAGAGATCTAGGTGTACAGGTCCACAGGTCACTGAAAGGGGCAACACCGGTGGAGAAGGTAGTCAAGAAGGCATACGGCATGCTTGCCTTCATTGTCTGGGGAATTGAGTATAAAAATTGGCAAGTCATGTTGCAGCTGTATAGAACCTTAGTTAGGCCACACTTGGAGTATAGTGTTCAATTCTGGTCGCCACACTACCAGAAGGATGTGGAGGCTTTAGAGAGGGTGCAGAAGAGATTTACCAGGATGTTGCCTGGTATGGAGGGCATTAGTTATGATGAGAGGTTCAATAAACTCGGTTTGTTCTCACTGGAATGACAGAGGTTGAGAAACAACCTGATAGAGGTCTACCAAATTATGAGAGGCATAGACAGAGTGGATAATCAAACTTTTTCCCAGGGTAGAGGGGTCATAGGTTTAAGGTGCGAGGGACAAGGTTTAGAGGAGATGTACAAGGCAAGTATTTTACACAGAGGGTAGTGGGTGCCTGGAACTCGCTGCTGGAGGAGGCTTGGAGGGCCAAAGGGCCTGTTCCTGTACTTTTCTTTGTTCTTTATCTCTCCTCCCAGCTCCCCCTCCTTAATTTTAATCACCTGCTCACCTCCTTGCTCTCCCAGCCACCTGAATATGTCTCCGATCCTGCCCTCCCCTTCCACATCTGGAAACAGCAGTGACTCTTAACAGGTTGTACCTCGGCAACCCGGGGAACGTTTTGCAAACATTCCGTGTGAAGTTCCTTACCTGCTGGTACCTAAACTCATTTCCTCTCACGAGCTCTACCCTCTCTTTCAGTTCCTCTATACTGGCAAACCCAGGTACAGATCCCTCACCTTTGTAGCCATGTAAAATGGCCACCTGCAAAGGAGCATGGGAATGGTGGTCAATTAGAGACACAGGTACACAGCCTCTGTGTATTGTGCAAAGAAACCAGACTTGGCTGAAACTTGCACCCATTGAGAATCAATTACCATTTTCCCCAGGACAATAGCATTTGCGTTAAGGACCATCAACGATAGCAGACTAACTGGCGCCACCCACTTTATTTGGAACGGCCTATGTGCCTCGGACAATAATAGCTAGGACCCACCCAGCCATCGAGTTATCCGTCCCCTAATTGGCTAAGATCGATGAGGGTGATCGAAAATCCTATTGATCCATTGGACCTGGAGTAAGGACCGCCCAAAAGGGCGCGAAAGAGACGATGGATAAAAAGCCCTGCGCACTAGAGATCGTTCTCTTTTGGGACTGGCCTGTGCGCGACCAACGGAGCAGAACAACTGAGTTCAAGGACCTGCGACCATTTCCTGAAGGACAAGCCCAGCTGAGACGAACCCAACAACTTCCAACTGACCACGTGGACCCGGATAAAGGCCTTATCTCGCACAGTGCCCGTTACTCGAAGTTAAGTCAAGGTCATCTTAATTGTTAGGTGTAGTTTAGTACGGAGCTGCATGTATTATTGCATAGAGATACAAGTCTTGTGTTATTAATAAACTGTTTTTGAGCTAACGTACTGGTTGTGTGGTCATTTAGTCAATACAAGAATCAGCTTGTGGTTCACATAAAGGGTAAAAAGGCAACATCTTAACCAGCCCCACTTCCTAACATTCCATCTATTCCCCCCCCCCCCCAGCTCAAAACAGTGTATTTCACACAACAGCGTCAACACCAACATCCCCTCTAATCCTAAGGTGTCTCCTCAGCTGGTTCCAGACCTTCACCGTGGACTGTACTACAGGGCTCTCTGAGTGTTTCTTTGACGCCATTGGCAATGCTACTGTCACCATAACCCTCGAGCTGGACCCACTCCAGGATTTTCCTCCATCCTAACCCAATCTACCCCTTCTACTTCCCACCACCGCCTCACCTTCGCTGGCCAGTAATAATGTAGCAGATTTGGCAACGCTAACCCTCCCTTCTGCCTCTGTGACAGGGTCCTCATAACCTTGCCTGCCCATACAAAGTCTGAAATAATATCCAGTTTTCGAAAAAAAGGCCTTCGGTACAAAGATCAAGAGTGTCCAGAATATGAACAGGAACCTCGGCAGAATGACCATCTTCACCACTTGGACCCTCCCTGCCAAAGTCAATTGCACCTCTTCAGATCCTCCCTCACCTCATCCAGTTTTGTTAAATTCCATTTGTGTAGCATCGCCCCTTCCCTCGCTACCCGAATCCCCAAGTACCTAAACCTGTCTCTGGCCACCTTAAATGGCATCCCCCCTAGATTGGCTCGCCGACCGAACACGTTCAGCGGGAACACTATGCAGCACCTCAAGTCACACGTCAGCCTCACTTGGACACAAATCAGCATTCCTTCAATGTCACTGGGTCAGAATCCGGGAATTTCCCACCTCACATCAACGGTGGGAATACCAGCACCGCAAGCACTGCAGTGGTTCCACCACCTTCAAGGAACTGCAGATGAACAATAAACACAGTCTTGTTGATTTTTCTGGGTTTTCATCTGATTGCCTTTGGGAATCAGTAACTACTTATGTGGAACTTTTACCTCAGAATCAGAAAGTTTCAGCTGGGTTGAGGCTTTGACCAGGCAGATCACGTATGGTCCTAAGAAGTAAGGTTTGGCAAAATAACCTTGTTTTTAAGCTTAAAGAAGATGCGTCGAAAGAAACTCACTGAACAAAGGTAGTTTTTTTTAAAAACTAATATAATTATTACATAATTCAGAGAAAAGGTAAAAGCACACTTATGAGAGCTAGATACAGTTTCATTTCAAAGTATAAGTTAAACATTTGTCTGAATTTATGATATATGAAATGATTAGGATAGGTTTCATTTTCCCCTCCTCTTTGAATGGAGAGAAAAATAATTTCACACTGCACCACAATCAGAGCTACTTAGGAAGATAGGAGTGTGGGGCATTGACCTCTGCAAAAACTAGAACCGGTCAAGCTCAAATGCTACATTAATCTGTTATAGTCTGCAAACAAAGCTCAAGTGATGACTCAAACTAAACCCCCCCCCCCCCCCCCCCCCCCCCCGTTGGGTTTCTTTTGAGCCGGTTAGAGTATTTTGCTGGTACCGGATGTCAAAGGTCCTCGAGCTGATCTGAGTAGGTATTGCTAGCTTAACTCAGCTGCAACTTAGGGGTGGAATAACGTCAAGCTTCCTGCTCCCTATCACTTTCCAGCAACCACTGTTGGGAAGTGTGCATGTGCAAAGATTGCATCAGCACATGGTAATGGGGCCCTCCCCCACGTTCAAATAGTCTGCAATCACTATCTTGTCGGGCAATTACCGTCGGGCAATAAATGTGGCTCTGTCAGCATTATTCTCGGTGCAGCGTTCAAGTTTAATGCAGCCTCTATGAAATTAGGAATAAGTAAAAAAGTGTTTGCATATGCAAATATCAATATATATTTTGTTGAAAGTTGTGTATATTGTCTGTTTGCTGGTTGGGAAGTTTATTTCAGTGCAGGAGGAATCTGGCTATTTCTAATCGTACAATGTCTTTTGCAGAACTTTCCAGTTTGATCAACAACAAAACCTCCAGACCATAAGGCTGAATGCAATGCATTTCTGTTTGGGAACCAAAAAAAAATGATATTTTGGCTTCCAAGATAACTTTGCGTGTTAGGCTTGGGGACGGGAGGCTATTTCCCACGGGAGCTGAATGTTATATTCCCTTCAGCAAATTGGATCAGGGGAGGAAAGAACTGTCAACACAATCTGCTGGCCAAATGTGGACTGTTCAGTCAGATGACAAACAGATGGAAAAAATATATACTTTTTAAGAAAAGTCAGATTAATTTCACGGTTGTAACAGATTAATAAAGTGCTGTGCACCCGTTTCAGTTGGCCATGAGGAGCCTTCATTTCTCTTGCAGAGAAAGCTCCAATATTTGCTTTAGCATAGCCTCTTCTTCTCTCCGTTTTTCCTCTTGCTCCTCGAGTTCTTTGGCAGAAAGCTCCATGGCAATTTGCAACTGAGCGTTGTAGCTTGAGTGCCTGTCCATGGAGTGATGGTTGTGGGAACTGGCTATTACACTTTCATTGATTGCCCTAGAAAAGTTGAAACCACAGAAATACTTCAGGACTCGACAAAATAATTCAACTAAAGCAGCATTTATCCTGGCTCTCTTGGCTAATGTACCAGTCAGAAGCATCCCAATTCCAATCCTCAATCTCTATTGACTGGGTATTGCTGGGAAGTAGCAGTAAAAGTTGATAAAGCCCCTGGACCTGATGTTGGCCTACTTCCCAGAGTGTTGAAAGGTGGTTTGGGGGGGGGGGGGGGGGGGGGATGTAGAGGTAGTGGTTGCGATGGTGCTAATCTTCTGGAATGGTGCCTGCAGATCGGAAGGTACCAATGTGACCGCACTACTTAAGAAAGGAGGGAGAGAGAAAACTGAACTACAGGCACGTTAGCTTGACATCAGTACCAAGAACAAGAACAAAGAAAATTACAGCACAGGAACAGGCCCTTCGGCCCTCCCAGCCTGCGCCGATCCAGATCCTTTATCTAAACCTGTTGCCTATTTTCCAAGGATCTACTTCCCTCTGTTGCCGCCCGTTCATAGATCTGTCCAGATGCATCTTAAATGATGCTATCGTGCCCACCTCTACCACCTCCGCTGGCAAAGCATTCCAGGCACCCACCACCCTCTGTGTAAAAAAACTTTCCACACACATCTCCCTTAACAAACTTTCCCCCTCTCACCTTGAAATCGTGACCCCTTGTAATTGACACCCCCACTCTTGGAAAAAGCTTGTTGCTATCCACCCTGTCCATACCTCTCATAATTTTGTAGACCTCAATCAGGTCTCCCCTCAACCTCCGCCTTTCCAATGAAAACAATCCTAATCTACTCAACCATTCTTCATAGCTAGCACCCTCCATACCAGGCAACATCCTGGTGAACCTCCTCTGCACCCTCTCTAAAGCATCCACATCCTTCTGGTAATGTGGCGACCAGAACTGCACGCATTATTCCAAATGTGGCCTAACCAAAGTCCGATACAACTGTAACATGACCTGCCGACTCTTGTACTCAATACCCCGTCCGATGAAGGCAAGCATGCTGTATGCCTTCTTGACCACTCTATCAACCTGCGTTGCCACCTTCAGGGTACAATGGACCTCAACTCCCAGATCTCTCTGTACATCAATTTTCACCAGGACTCTTCCATTGACCGTATAGTCCGCTCTTGAATTAGATCTTCCAAAATGCATCACCTCGCATTTGCCTGGATTGAACTCCATCTGCCATTTCTCTGCCCAACTCTCCAAACTATCTATATTTTGCTGTATTCTCTGACAGTCCGCTTCACTATCTGCAACTCCACCAATCTTAGTATCATCTGCAAACTTGCTCATCAGACCACTTGTACCTTCGTCCAGATCATTTATGTATATCACAAGCAACAGTGGTCTGAGCATGGATCCCTGTGGAACACCACTAGTCACCTTTCTCCATTTTGAGACACTCCCTTCCACCACTACTCTCTGTCTCCTGTTGCCCAGCCAGTTCTTTATCCATCTAGCTAGTACACCCTGAACCCCATACGACTTCACTTTTTCCATCAACCTGCCATGGGAAACTTTATCAAATGCTTTACTGAAGTCCATGTATATGACATCGACAGCCCTTCTCTCATCAATTAACTTTGTCACTTCCTCAAAGAATTCTATTAGGTTTGTAAGACATGACCTTCCCTGCACAAAACCTTGCTGCCTATCACTGATAAGTCTATTTTCGTCCAAATGTGAATAGATCCTATCCCTCAGTATCTTCTCCAACAGTTTGCCTACCACTGACGTCAAGCTCACAGGTCTATAATTCCCTGGATTTTCCCTGCTACCCTTCTTAAACAAAGGGAAAACATTAGCAATTCTCCAGTCCTCCGGGACCTCACCCGTGCTCAAGGATGCTGCAAAGATATCAGTTAAGGCCCCAGCTACTTCGTCCCTCGCTTCCCTCAGTAACCTGGGATAGATACCATCCGGTCCTGGGGACTTGTCCACCTTAATGCCTTTTAGAATACCCAAAACCTCCCCCTTCCTTATGCCGACAAGACCTAGAGTATTTAAACATGCATCCCTAGCCTCAACATCCATCATGTCCCTCTCCTTGGTGAATACTGATGCAAAGTACTCATTAAGAAGCTCACTCATTTCCTCTGACTCCACGCATAAATTCCCTCTTTTGTCTTTGAGTGGGCCAATCCTTTCTCTAGTTACCCTCTTGCTCCTTATATACGAATAAAAGGCTTTGGGATTTTTCTTAACCCTGTTAGCCAAAGATAATTCATGACCCCTTTTAGCCCTCTTTATTGTGCATTTGAGATTTGTCCTACTTTCCCGATATTCCTCCAAAGCTTCATCAGTTTTGAGTCGCCTCGATCTTATGTATGCTTCCTTTTTCATCTTAGCTAGTGTCACAATTCCACCCGTCATCCATGGTTCCCTAATCTTGCCATTTCTATCTCTCATTTTCACAGGAACACGTCTGTCCTGCACTCTAATCAACCTTTCCTTAAAAGACTCCCACATTTCAAATGTGGATTTACCCTTAAACAGCTGCTCCCAATCCACATTCCCTAGCTCCTGCCGAATTTTGTTATAGTTGGCCTTTCCCCAAGCATCTGAAGCATCTATACCCTGGGATATTTAGTTGCCAGTCTTGCCCCTCCCTCAACCAAGTCTCAGTAATACCAATACATCATATTCCCAGGGAGTAGGAAAAACGCTAGAATTGGTTCTAAAGGAAGTGATAACTGGGCACTAAATAGTTGAGAGAGTCAACATGGATTCATGAAAGGGAAATCGGGTTTGACAAACATGTTGCCCAATTGTTTTGAGGAGGTTACTAGCAGGGATACGGGAGAACCAGTGGATGTGCAGTATTTGGATTTTCAGAAGGCTTCGAAGGGGCAGCATGGTGGCATAGTGGTTAGCATTGGGCCTTCCAGGGCCTTTCAGTTCTGCTGATGGCGACCCCCCACTGAGAATTGTCTGGTGGCAGAGGGTGCTGGTCCTGCCACTGATCAATGGCAGGCAGCCTCCGCAAGACACATTGCGTGGGGGCAGGATGGGAAATCCCACCCATCAACTCTGTTTCTCTCCCCACAAATGCTTCACCTGCTTAATTTTTCCAGCACTTTCTGTTTAAAATCTATATCCTGTGGTTATTGGCCCACTAGTGAGAGTGTTACCAGAGGGATATATTAGGAACTTGGGTCCAGAAATGGGATCGAAAATGTAGTAGGCCATTTAAGGGTTAACAGACTGAGGGAAAAACTGCTAGCAAGGTGTCAGAGGGATATGTCCACACTTGGCCTGAGTCACATTGTCCCATTCAGACTTAAAATCGTTAAGTTGGTGTTTGACCAGCCATTCGCCTATTACAGAGTCTGATGGCCTCTTTTGTCCGTAGATGGGAGGTTAGTTGCATATCAATAGCATGGCTCTTCTTCTGTATAAACGGGAGTGGGAAATCAGACAGACAAGATAACGAATGTGGGTTCAAGTCTGTACACCCCAGGAGAGAACCTTTGTCTGAGAGGCTGGGTGGAGCTCAGAGCGAGAGAGAGAGAAAGGAAGAATACGGTGTGAACAGGTAGAGGAGAAGGATTTGATAAATCACAGGGAGGTCATGGAAAGCTGATCCAGAGACAGGCTTTCGAAAAGGGTTCTGAAGTAACTTCACTAACAGAAGAAAAATTGCTTTGTGAATGCAAGTATGACCCATGCCTGCCTGTAAGTGGTATGAGAGCTGCATATTCCTTTGAATTGCTGTTTAATTGGAACTTGTGTGGTTAAGGTTAAGAAACTACATGTAATCTGTTATTGTTAGGGTTGAAGTTTAAAAGTTTAAATATTGTTTCAATAAAGTTTATTTATAAAATAACTAAGCCCTATTTCTTATATTATCACTCATGGAATGAATTGATCTTTCTGCACCATGTTAAAACTTAAAAACGTTATGGTTCTGGTCCAGTATCAAAGCCACTACTGAGAGCTGACCAGGTGTCTGTAACAAGAGGTATAGTTTTTCTTCATTTACTCCATCAAGCTCTCTCACCTCGTCTCTGAAAGTGAAAGTGCGTGTAAATTTAGGCACTGAAAGAGAGGTTACTCAAAGTGCATTCCTTGGTTGCCTCCAAAACATGACTTTTGTTATTGCTTATCCTGTATTGACCTTGCCTTGATATATGCAGCCCACAGTTTCCGATCTTGAACTCACACCTGTTGAATCAACTCTGTCGCAACTTCAAGAATTGGCTCTACCAGTTAAATTATAAAACACGTATTACAACTATTCACTGAGTACTTAAAATGGTCCTTCCACACTCAGCCCTAGGGTCCAACAGCAAGACAAGTCCCAACATGGTCCAGTAATCTTCCCAACTGCGTCCCGGTTTAGATTAGGTCACATGACTCCTCCCTCAGCAAACATCCCTTAAAGGATCTAGCTACTACATTCCTCTTTTTACACATGGGAATAATTAAATTGCACAATTGCCAAAACAGTGCAATTGGGCAGCACGGCAGCATTGTGGATAGCACAATCGCTTCACAGCTCCAGGGTCCCAGGTTCGATTCCGGCTTGGGTCACTGTCTGTGCGGAGTCTGCACATCCTCCCAGTGTGTGCGTGGGTTTCCTCCGGGTGCTCCGGTTTCCACCCACAGTCCAAAGATGTGCAGGTTAGGTGGATTGGCCATGATAAATTGCCCTTAGTGTCCAAAATTGCCCTTAGTGTTGGGTGGGGTTACTGGGTTATGGGGATAGGGTGGAGTTGTTGACCTTGGGTAGGGTGCTCTTTCCAAGAGCCGGTGCAGACTCGATGGGCTGAATGGCCTCCTTCTGCACTGTAAATTCTATGATTCTATGATTCTAGTAATGAAAATGAACATTTTTACATGAATCAATCAATAACTCAGCCTGTCTGGTGATGACTTCTTACTTGTAGAGCGACGTAGCTTAAGGGACCGAGGTTTTTTGTTACGGTTGTTACAGTTGGCCTTATTTCACACGGACTCTTTCCTTGTACCGATGCCTCACCTTCCAATGTTTCATACAATCATAGAATTTACAGTTTCCTGGGGGGATAGCACTCTGGTCTGTTACTAGCAGATCTGACAGTTCATTCCTTGGACAACCCACAATGCTTCCTGCTGGCACTATTGGATCAGGTCGTAACACTGGCTCTTCGGGTGGCTTTCACCCACACAAGTGGTCCATGTGCTTCTTTAAAATCTTGTCCTTTACCTTAACCAAATCGGACACTGGCTCTTTTCTGGTCACACCAACTCCTGGAACCCAATTTGGTTTGTGACCGAAACTCTTCACAAGCATTGGATCCTCTATCTTGAATGCTCTTGCACTTTTGTAGTTCCTCTTCTGGTTCCTCTGACTTGTCGCCATCCTCACCAATATATTTGGAACACCAGGCTTATCATGATCCTCAGTCGATGACCCATCAGCAGCTCAGCTGGAGAGACTCCAGTAGTTGTATTCTGGTTGACCTTATATGATGTTAGTGTTTAAAGTTACAGGGTGGTTGCTTCTTCAAGCCAGCCTTGAAAGTCTGCTCTGCCTTCTCAGCCAGTTCACTGGTGAAGGATGGAACGGTGCAATTCTGGTAGGTGTTATTCCATTAAAAGTCATAAACTTCTGAAACTCAGCACTGGTAAAAGCCGTTCCATTGTCTGAAAGAAGACCTCTGGTACCCTGTAGATTGTGAATCACTGGCACAGCCTCTCAACTGTGGCATAATCAATTTTGGTCTCATCTCAAACACCTCCATCCACTTTAAATGGGTGTCCACGAACAAAAACATCGTGCCCATAAACAGGCTCACATAGTCAACATGGACCATAAGACAGAGGAGCAGAATTAGCCCATTCAGCCCATCGAGTCTGCTCTGCCATTCAATCATGGCTGATAGGTTTATCATCCCCATTCTTCTGCCTTACCACTCTTTTCATTTGCAGTGCCGATGCCAGGCTACTACACGTAGTTTCTTGCTAGCATCTTCATTTTAGATACACCTGGATGGTCACTATGTAACTCTTCCATTAATATTTTTCTCCCTGGGCTAGGGACCACCACTCAAGCACCAGAGGACGATCCCATCCTGGTCACCAATGTCTAACTTAGTGAACGTTTGACCTCCAGCCAGTTTCGCAGATAGATCTTTGATTTTGGAAAGGGGTACTTGCCCAGCTTCGCAGCCTGGTTCAGCAGCGGCTTGTATTCCCGGCAGATGCGAATGGTTCTATCCGATTTCACTACTGACACAATGGGTGTTGCCCATTCTGTGAATCGCACAGGTTGAATGCTTTTTATGTGTTCCACATACTATACCAATCGTCTGTAGCAGGAGCCAACGGCTCTGGTTTTAAAAAAAAGAGGCATCTTGACTGTTCTCTTCCCTGCAGGCTGGGCTTGCCCTGCAACACTTTGCAATCCGAGTCGCTGGTCTCTACATTGCCGCAATCTAATAACTTCAAGAATTAGCTCCAGCAGTTAACTTATAAAACACAATTATTTATTACAACTATGAACAACTATTTACAGAGCGCTTAAGACGGTCTTTCCATACTCAGCTCTAGGATCCAACAGCCATGACAAGTCCCAACACGTCCTACTGAAATCCAAATTACATCCCAGATTGGACTAGTGGGCCACATGACTCCTCGCTCAGAGAACCCCTTAAAGGGGCTAGCTATCATAAACTCCATCCAGGCAAATAAAGTGACTCAATAGCAAAGGGAAGTATGAGAAACATCACCACCCTCAGTTAACAAACCGCCTGCGTGAAATTGTCCAATTTGAGAGGAAGAATAAAAAGGAAGCACATTTATCTAAATGATGAGACATTGCAGAGCCCTGAGGTGCAGAGGGATCTAGATGGCTGAGTGCACAAATAGGAAAAGATTAGTATTCGGGTGCAGCCAGTAATTAGGAAAACAAATAGAATGTTATGATTTATTATGAAAGTAACTAAATACAAGAGTAGGGGGAGGTGACATTTCATTTATATAGAGCATTGGTGAGACCACATCTGGAGCTGTGTGTAGTTACGGTCTCCTTTTTTAAGGAAGGATGTAAATGTATTGGAAGCAGTTCAGAGAAGGTTTACTAGATTAATACCAGGAATGGACGGGTTGTTTTATGAGGAAAGGTTGGACAGGCTGCGCTTGTATCCACTAGAGTTTAGAAGAGCAAAAGGCAACTTGATTGCAACATAAGAGATCTTGAGGAATCTTGACAGGATGGATATGGAGAGGATGTCTCCACTTGTGGAAGAAACTAGAACTAGGGATCACTGTTTAAAAATAAGGGATCACCCATTTCAGACAGAGATGAGGATAACTTTTTCTCCGGAGGGTTGTGAAAGTCTTTGGAACTCCCTTCCTCAAAACACACGCAAAGCAGAGTCTTTGAATATTTCTAAGGCAAGAGGCAGATAGATTCTTGATAAGCAAGAGGGTGAAAGGTTATCAGGGGGTAGATGGGAATATGCGGTTGAGGTTACAATCAGAAAAGCCTTGATCTTATTGAATGGCAGAGCAAGCCTGAGGGGCCGAGAGGCCTACTCCAGCTCCTAATGCATTTGTGTGCCTGTTCCCTGTTGCCGTACAATTCAACGTCAACTTTGTCTGTCTATCACCCAAATCCAGCCGTTCCAGTTACAGGCCGAGCCTCACACAGGCAGGGTATTTCTGTGGTTTGGGGGGGGGGGGAAAGAGAGAGAGAATGAGGAGAAAGAAACTGAAAAAGTTACCACTCATCAGACACCATTGTGAAAGTTAATGTCACCCCACGTCCTAGCTAATAACAACATACATTTTCATAGCACCCATAACATGGTGAAAATGTGACAAGGTGCTTCACATGAGCCTTGCAAGACAAAATTTCACTCCACGCCTCAAGTAGATATTAGAATGTGACCGTCCTGCGAACAAGGAACCTGAGGGGCACCAATATCCTGGGGGGGATATTTGTTAGTGCTCTTTGGGGGGGTTTAAACTAATTCAGCAGGGGCATGTGAACCTGGATTGTAGTTTTGGGGTACAGGAGATTGAGAGTATAGAGGTCAGGAGCACAGATTTGACTTCGCAGGAGGGTGCCAGTGTTCAGGTAGGTGGTTTGAAGTGTGTCTACTTCAATGCCAGGAGTATACGAAATAAGGTAGGGGAACTGGCAGCATGGGTTGGTACCTGGGACTTCGATGTTGTGGCCATTTCAGAGACATGGATAGGGCAAGGACAGGAATGGTTGTTGCAGGTTCCGGGGTTTAGGTGTTTTAGTAAGCTCAGAGAAGGGGGCAAAAGAGGGGGAGGTGTGGCGCTGCTAGTCAAGGACAGTATTACGGTGGCGGAAAGGATGCTAGATGGGGACTCTTCTTCCAAGGTAGTATGGGCTGAGGTTCGAAACAGGAAAGGAGAGGTCACCCTGTTGGGAGTTTTCTATTGGCCACCTAATAGTTCTAGGGATGTAGAGGAAAGGATAGCGAAGATGATTCTGGAAAAGAGTGAAAGTAACAGGGTAGTTGTTATGGGAGACTTTAACTTTCCAAATATTGACTGGAAAAGATATAGCTCGAGTACATTAGATGGGTCGTTCTTTGTACAATGTGTGCAGGAGGGTTTCCTGACACAATATGTTGACAGGCCAACAAGAGGCGAGGCCACATTGGATTTGGTTTTGGGTAATGAACCAGGCCAGGTGTTAGATCTGGAGGTAGGTGAGCACTTTGGAGACAGTGACCACAATTCGGTGACCTTTACGTTAGTGATGGAAAGGGATAAGTATACCCCGCAGGGCAAGAGTTATAGCTGGGAGAAGGGCAATTATGATGCCATTAGACATGACTTAGGATGTGTAGGTTGGAGAAGTAGGCTGCAAGGGTTGGGCACACTGGATATGTGGAGCTTGTTCAAGGAACAGCTATTGCGTGTTCGTGATAAGTACGTACCAGTCAGGCAGGGAGGAAGGGGTAGAGCGAGGGAACCGTGGTTTACCAAAGAAGTGGAATCTCTTGTTAAGAGGAAGGAGGCCTATGTGAAGACGAGGCGTGAAGTTTCAGTTGGGGCGCTTGATAGTTACAAGGAAGCGAGGAAGGATCTAAAGAGAGAGCTAAGACGAGCAAGGAGGGGACATGAGAAGTCTTTGGCAGGTAGGATCAAGGAAAACCCAAAAGCTTTCTATAGGTATGTCAGGAATAAAAGAATGACTAGGGCAAGAGTAGGGCCAGTCAAGGACAGTGGTGGGAAGTTGTGTGTGGAGGCTGAGGAGATAAGCGAGATACTAAATGAATACTTTTCATCAGTATTCACTCAGGAAAAAGATAATGTTGTGGAGGAGAATGCTGAGACCCAGGCTATTAGAATAGATGGCATTGAGGTGCGTAGGGAAGAAGTGTTGGCAATTCTGGACAAGGTGAAAATAGATAAGTCCCCGGGGCCTGATGGGATTTATCCTAGGATTCTCTGGGAAGCCAGGGAAGAGATTGCTGAGCCTTTGGCTTTGATTTTTATGTCATCATTGGCTACAGGAATAGTGCCAGAGGACTGGAGGATAGCAAATGTGGTCCCTTTGTTCAAGAAGGGGAGTAGAGATAACCCCGGTAACTATAGGCTGGTGAGCCTCACGTCTGTTGTGGGTAAAGTCTTGGAGAGGATTATAAGAGATACGATTTATAATCATCTAGATAGGAATAATATGATTAGGGATAGTCAGCATGGTTTTGTGAAGGGTAGGTCATGCCTCACAAACCTTATCGAGTTCTTTGAGAAGGTGACTGAACAGGTAGACGAGGGTAGAGCAGTTGATGTGGTGTATATGGATTTCAGTAAAGCGTTTGATAAGGTTCCCCACGTTCGGCTATTGCAGAAAATACGGAGGCTGGGGATTGAGGGTGATTTAGAGATGTGGATCAGAAATTGGCTAGTTGAAAGAAGACAGAGGGTGGTGGTTGATGGCAAATGTTCAGAATGGAGTTCAGTTACGAGTGGCGTACCACAAGGATCTGTTCTGGGGCCATTGCTGTTTGTCATTTTTATAAATGACCTAGAGGAGGGCACAGAAGGTTGGGTGAGTAAATTTGCAGACGACACTAAAGTCGGTGGAGTTGTAGACAGTGTGGAAGGATGCTGCAGGTTACAGAGGGACATAGATAAGCTGCAGAGCTGGGCCGAGAGGTGGCAAATGGAGTTTAATGTAGAGAAGTGTGAGGTGATTCACTTTGGAAAGAATAACAGGAATGCGGAATATTTGGCTAATGGTAAAATTCTTGGTAGTGTGGATGAGCAGAGGGATCTCGGTGTCCATGTACATAGATCCCTGAAAGTTGCCACCCAGGTTGATAGGGTTGTGAAGAAGGCCTATGGTGTGTTGGCCTTTATTAGTAGAGGGATTGAGTTCCGGAGCCATGAGGTCAAGTTGCAGCTGAACAAAACTCTGGTACGGCCACATTTGGAGTATTGCGTGCAATCTGGTCGCCTCATTATAGGAAGGACGTGGAAGCTTTGGAACGGGTGCAGAGGAGATTTATCAGGATGTTGCCTGGTATGGAGGGAAAATCTTATGAGGAAAGGCTGATGGACTTGAGGTTGTTTTCGTTAGAGAGAAGAAGGTTAAGAGGTGACTTAATAGAGGCATACAAAATGATCAGAGGGTTAGATAGGGTGGACAGCGAGAGCCTTCTCCCGCAGATGGAGGTGGCTAGCACGAGGGGACATAGCCTTAAATTGAGGGGTAATAGATATAGGACAGAGGTCAGAGGTAGGTTTTTTACGCAAAGAGTGGTGAGGCCGTGGAATGCCCTACCTGCAACAGTAGTGAACTCGCCAACATTGAGGGCATTTAAAAGTTTATTGGATAAGCATATGGATGATAATGGCATAGTGTAGGTTAGATGGCCTTTAGTTTTTGACTTCCCATGTCGGTACAACATCGTGGGCCGAAGGGCCTGTACTGCGCTGTATCGTTCTATGTACTATGTTAAGACTCCCGAATGTCAAGGGTGGAGAGGGAAAATATAACGGTGAATAAAAATTAAAATAATTGGTTTAACAAAATAGGATTGTATAATATTCTAGCAGTTCGATATGCTGTACCCAGACCTGGAAGTAGTCTTTTTCCCCATCTCTCTTTGCAAATTTCTGATTTTACTATAGGAAAGAGGGAAAACGCCTAGCTCACTTTCTGCTCTTTACAGATTTCAGTATCAACCAAGAATGGAGGGGGGAAAACACTTACATCCCTAAAAAAAAAAGAGGAATTTTTTGAAAAGTTACATTCCTTACCTTGCACTATCTTGATTCAAGTTTTGTTCCAGCTGTAAAGTCCTGCTGGGTGGCATCTCCCATGCACCCTAAAACACAATAGCACCCAGTGTCACTTTGAATTGCTACCAATTCCATAAAGTTATTCACGTTTCCTTAATGAATTTTGTCAGGATTTCAAGTATTGGAGAATGGTTGATTTTGGCACACACAACTGTGTAAACCTCATAATTGTAATGTTTTGGGACTTTATTTAATTTAAAGGTGAAATGTAGATCTGTTCTGAAGTCTGGGAAGAAGGTGCCGAATGTTTAAACCTGGACACAAGGCAGCAGGCTGGATGCTAAGAGTGGATAGACTGAGAGTCTCCAAGTTCCCAGAAAGTGTTCAGAATATCACGTTGCAAGCTGTTATGCGTTAAATTGCCCATTCACTTCCAAGATGAAATAGAGTTGGGCTGTCAAGGGTGGCAAATCAGCATCTCTTTCTGGATACAATGCCTATGTGATTCATGTTGCCATGCAGGTGAGCTTTGAAAGGCAACAATTTTGTAGATGTCACTGAAAACTCAGTCCACGTTGGTTTGTCGGGATATGGGGAGGGGAGGGCAGCTATCAACAGCATGATGCTTTTCATTCACCACTCAGGAATACAGGTGGGAGCTCACGTTCGGAATGAAAAGACAGAATTTATGAAGAGTTAGAACAGGCTGGAAGATCACCTGGCATGTGCTGGAAGAAAGATCTCTAGTGGAAGACCCTCATTGTGAAAGATGGTTCTGGGGCTGGTTAGCTCACTGGGCTAAATAGCTAGCTTTTAAAGCAGGCCAGCAGCACGGTTCGATTCCCATACCAGCCTCCCTGGACAGGCGCCGGAATGTGGCGACTAGGGGCTTTTCACAGTAACTTCATTGAAGCCTACTCGTGACAATAAGCGATTTTCATTTCATTTCATTTCAAGATCAAAGATTCCCAGGCGGGGAAAGCAAAAGACCAGAAGTAAACCCTCAGGAACTAAGAATCACCCTGGTCTGGTTTTGGGAAAATTGAACTTATACTTATTGGGAAGGTGTGATGTATATCTATGAAGTCTATTTTGGATGGTGTTTTTTTTAAAAAGGGGACCGATCTGTTTTATGGTTTAAAGTATATGTTGTCTACACAGAGAGTGTTTTATTATTAGTGATTTTAGTCTTTTGTTAAAGTAGATATCTTACAATGTAAAATCTTGTCATGTCACTCTTTCAGCTCTTAACTGGAAGCTCAAATTTTAGTCATCAGTCTCTACCGAGATTATAACACACATTTTAAGGGATTATTATACAGGGTTTTGTGTTGAAAGGTTAGCTTAATTCAGTTGATAGCATCTCATCAGTCAGAAAGCCGAGAAACATACTTTTGCACATAATCAGTACAATATTTCAGCTCACATGTTAAATTGATCAGTACCCATTTGTTCAGGTAGATGCTAGAGATGCCTTGCCATCACTGAAGTGAAGAGTGGGAAGTTCACGATGGCCTGGCCAACAGTCTCCAACACCACCAAGACAGAACACCTGCTTACTTATTCACTTGGGCGGCAAGTAGCACAGTAGTTAGCATTGCTGCTTGACAGTGCCAGGGTCCCAGGTTCTATGCCCGCTTGGGTCACTGTCTGTGCGGAGTCTGCACGTTCTCCCTGTGTCTGTGCGAGTTTCCTCCGGGTGCTTCGGTTCCCTCCCACAAATCCTGAAAGACATGCTTGTTAGGTGTTTTGGACATTGTGAATTCTCCCTCTGTGTACCCGAACAGGCACCGGAATGTAGCGTCTAGGGGCTTTTCACAGTAACTTCATTGCAGTGTTAACATAAGCCTACTTGTGACACTCAAAGGTTATTATTCATTTGCCATTTATGGACATTTTCGTGGGCAAATTTAGTGCTGCAATTGTTCAACTGTGAGTGCATTTCAACGGCAATCCTTTAATTTTAAACTGTTTATAGACATCTTTAGGAACTGAGATGAGTGCAGTGGACTTCAAATTTTTGGAAAATGGTGCAAGACCTTTTGGAAGAAAGCGTTTCAAACTGCTTGAGTTTGATGTCATAAGTGGAAGAGGTCTGAGCCACTTTTTAAAGAATTATAAAAGAGCAGAGCTGTGGGCCTGGGTCCGATGCCTCACCTCAGGCTCAATGAAGTTAGAGTTCCCTTTCTGCTTCAAGAATAAACTTCCAGATTCTCACTTCAGATTGTTCTCCAGGATCCTTCTTTCTTTTAAAAAAAAATAAATTTAGAGTACCCAATTATTTTTTTTCCCCAATTAAGGGGCAATTTAGCGTGGCCAATCCACCTAACCAGCACATCTTTGGGTTGTGGGGGTGAAACCGACGCAGACATGGGGAGAATGTGCAAACTCCACACGGACAGTGACCCAGAGCCGGGATCAAACCTGGGTCCTCAGTGCCGTAGTCCCAGTGCTAACCACTGTGCCACCCCTTCCAGGATCCTTCTTGGGAATGGTGGTGTGCACGGACATTAGTTGTGGGATTAACTCTGATGGATTACGCAGGCACAAAACTGGCTCGCCTCAAATACAAAAAAAAAACAGCTGATACTTGGCTGGCTATCATTTAATACCCACAGAACTGTACTCTAGCAACAGAAACAGCGGAGTAGACAATGTTGTGGGGAGGATCGGGAGGGGGCGGTGGCGGAGTGACAGGAGGGGGGAGAGAAAGGCAGTGTCCCATTACAAGTCCAGGCACAATTTCGCACTCACTTCACCACCATCAGGCCGAGAATCCAGCAGGCTCTGCTGAATTGCAAACTGGATCAGCTGATCGTTCTCATCTTCAACTCCAGGCACCGCATTCCTACCACTACCCCGGATGTGGTAATTTTCTGGTATGGCAAAAACGGATGGATCCACTTTAAACGTAGAGGCTGCAAAGAGTGGCATATTATACAGATTAACTCCACAAACAGCAACCTGGCACCATAACTGCTTGGGGTAAACTTTGTATCGGTAGCATTGCACATAGCTGAATACACAAGCAATGAGACCATGTTCCTTCAACAGGTTAAGAATTTTATACCAATACGGGCAGGCCCGACCCATGTTGTTCAACCCATAACATTACCCATAACATTACAATTAGTTTTGTGAAACTGGAGATTATTTGACTTCATAAGAGGATGAAAAAGGGAAGGAGATAGAGAAAAAGGAGAAGAGAGTGCGATGAAAGAGGAGGGGGAGGAGAGAGAGCGCGCAATTAAAGGGGAGTGGGGAAGAGAGGGGGAGGGGGGAAGAGAGGGAGCGTGAGAAAAGGGAAGGGGAACAGAGGGGTGGGGCAAGAGCGAGGGAGAGGAGGAGGAGAGCGAGGGGGGGTGCGGGCAAGGGGACAGTGGGGGCGAGGAGAAAGGGGAGGAGAGACCGCGAAAGGAGGTGGAGAGAGCGAGAAAAGGGGAGTGAGAGCGAGAAAAGGGGGAGAGCGAGGAAAGGGGAGAGAGCGAGAAAAGGGGTAGGAGAGAGCGAGAAAAGGGGGAGAGCGAGGAAAGGGGAGAGAGCGAGAAAAGGTGGAGAGAGAGCGAGAAAAGGGGAGAGAGAGAGAAAAGGGGAGAGAGAGAGAAAAGGGGAGAGAGAGAGAGAAAAGGGGAGAGAGAGAGAGAAAAGGAGAGCGAGAGAGAAAAGGGGGGGAGAGAGAGAGAAAAGGGGGGGAGAGAGAGAGAGAAAAGGGGGGAGAGAGAGAAAAGGGGGGGAGAGAGAGCAAGAAAAGGGGAGAGAGAGAGAGAAAAGGGGAGAGAGAGAGAGAAAAGGGGAGAGAGAGAGAAAAGGGGGGGGAGAGAGAGAGAAAAGGGGGGGGAGAGAGAGAGAAAAGGGGAGGAGAGAGAGAGAAAAGGGGAGAGAGAGAGAAAAGGGGAGAGAGAGAGAAAAGGGGGAGAGAGAGAGAGAAAAGGGGAGAGAGAGAGAAAAGGGGAGAGAGAGAGAAAAGGGGAGAGAGAGAGAGAAAAGGGGAGAGAGAGAGAGAAAAGGGGAGAGAGAGAGAAAAGGAGAGCGAGAGAGAAAAGGGGGGGAGAGAGAGAGAAAGGGGGGGGGAGAGAGGAGAGAGAGAAAAGGGGGGAGAGAGAGAAAAAGGGGGGGAGAGAGAGCGAGAAAAGGGGAGAAGAGAGAAGAAAAAGGGGAGGAGAGAGAGAAAAGGTGGAGAGAGAGAGGAAAAGGGGGGGAGAGAGAGAGAAAAGGTGGGGAGAGAGAGAGAAAAGGGGAGGAGAGAGAGAGAAAAGGGGAGAGAGAGAGAAAAGGGGAGAGAGAGAGAAAAAGGGAGAGAGAGAGAAAAAGGGGAGAGGAGAGAGAAACGGGGAGAGAGAGAAAAGGGGAGAGAGAGAGAAAAGGGGAGAGAGAGAGAAAAGGGGGAGAGAGAGCTGAGAAAAAAGGGGCGAGAGAGCGAGAAAAGGGAGAGAGAGCGAGAACAAGGGTGAGAGAGGCCGAGCAAAGGGAGAGAGCGAGAAAAAGGGGAGAGAGAGCGAGAGAAAGGGGAGAGAGAGCGAGAAAAGGGGAGAGAGCGAGAAAAGGGGAGAGAGCGAGAAAAGGGGAGCGAGAAAAGGGGAGCGAGAAAAGGGGAGCGAGAAAAGGGGAGCGAGAAAAGGAGAGCGAGAAAAGGAGAGCGAGAAAAGGAGAGCGAGAAAAGGAGAGCGAGAAAGGAGAGCGAGAAAAGGGGAGCGAGAAAAGGGGGCGAGAAAGGAGAGCGAGAAAGGAGAGCGAGAAAGGAGAGCGAGAAAGGAGAGCGAGAAAGGAGAGCGAGAAAGGAGAGCGAGAAAGGAGAGCGAGAAAGGAGAGCGAGAAAAGGGGGAATCTGAAGAAAGGGGAGCGAGAAAAGGGGAGCGAGAAAAGGGGAGCGAGAAAAAGGGGAGCGAGAAAAGGGAGCGAGAAAAGGGGGAGGCGAGAAAAGGGGAGGCGGAAAAGGGGAGCGAGAAAAGGGGGAGCGAGAAAAGGGGAGCGAGAAAGGGGAGCGAGAAAAGGGGAGCGAGAAAAGGGGAGCGAGAAAAGGGAGCGAGAAAAGGGGAGCGAGAAAGGGGAGCGAGAAAAGGGGAGCGAGAAAAGGGGAGCGAGAAAAGGGGAGCGAGAAAAGGGGAGCGAGAAAAGGGGAGCGAGAAAAGGGGAGCGAGAAAAGGGGAGCGAGAAAAGGGGAGCGAGAAAAGGGGAGCGAGAAAAGGGGAGCGAGAAAAGGGGAGCGAGAAAAGGGGAGCGAGAAAAGGGGAGCGAGAAAAGGGGAGCGGAAAAGGGGAGCGAGAAAAGGGGAGCGAGAAAGGGGAGCGAGAAAAGGGGAGCGAGAAAAGGGGAGCGAGAAAAGGGGAGCGAGAAAAGGGGAGCGAGAAAAGGGGAGCGAGAAAAGGGGAGCGAGAAAAGGGGAGCGAGAAAAGGGGAGCGAGAAAAGGAGAGCGAGAAAAGGAGAGCGAGAAAAGGGGAGAGAGAGCGAGAAAAGGGTGTGTTGTGTCCACTGCGCATGCGCGGCTTGCACATGCGCATAACGATCAGCAACACAAACTTTTTAAAACTGCGCATGCACGGCTTCTGTTTCCTGCGTATGCGCAGACGCAGATTTTAGGTCTTTGTCTGCCAGAGACTGTAAAATGTGCTCCGACGCCATTTTATTGCGGATTTCAGCGTTTTTCTTTCTGAAAGTTGTAAGTTACCTTTTCCTTTCGATCTGGACTGTATTTCAGTGTTTTGGCTTTGTGAAAAATTCAAGTTATTTCTTCTTTTTGATCTGTACTTTTCACTCGTGATTTCTTGACTGAAACCTTTCTGTTTTGATAGTGATTTTTTGAGTTTTGCATCACTCAGTCTCTGTGCATTTTGGCCTCTGAGCATACGGTGCTGTTCAAATTCCATACAGTACTCTTCAAATTTTTTTGGTATTATTTGTAAGTTGTTGCTGTCTTCATCTTTTGAGTATTTAAATCCATTATATACTTTCCTAGCTTCATGTCCTGCGATGAGCATTGCTATTTTAATTTCGTCTGAGGCTGCTGCTACATCATTAGCTATGATATAAAAATCGAACATTTGTTTAAATATTTTCCAGACATTTCTTACTTTGCCGGTCATGTCCAGCTGAGGTGGGGTTCCAAGCCACATCCTCGAATAAGCGATGTCTTCCCAAGTCGAATGTCCAGTAGGAGTTTTTCTTGCCATTTTGGTCTTTCTGTGTCTGCAGCTGAGTTGTCTTGTAGTAAGCGTCTGAAGCCACTCCTGGTTACCATGTGTTGTTCCTCGTGTCTTAATAAAGCTCATAGTCTCAAAGTTGGAGAAGATGCTTTATTCTGAATTTGTTCTGTCTTCAGAGCTTAACTTACGGCTACCTCAAATGCTGTCTGCCTGTGTCTGTGTCCTGCTACCAGTTCTGCCTTCCGTGAAGTGTGTCCTCACTTCCTGTCCCTGTGTATTTATAGCTCTCCCGTGCTCGCTCAGTTGTATTGCATCTACTCAGATCTACAATCACCACAAAGGGGAGAGAGAGGGAGAAAAGGGGAGAGAGAGGGAGAAAAGGGGAGAGAGAGGGAGAAAAGGGGAGGAGAGGGAGAAAAGGGGAGGAGAGGGAGAAAAGGGGAGGAGAGGGAGAAAAGGGGAGGAGAGGGAGAAAAGGGGAGGAGAGGGAGAAAAGGGGAGGAGAGGGAGAAAAGGGGAGGAGAGGGAGAAAAGGGGAGGAGAGGGAGAAAAGGGGAGGAGAGGGAGAAAAGGGGAGGAGAGGGAGAAAAGGGGAGGAGAGGGAGAAAAGGGGAGGAGAGGGAGAAAAGGGGAGGAGAGGGAGAAAAGGGGAGGAGAGGGAGAAAAGGGGAGGAGAGGGAGAAAAGGGGAGGAGAGGGAGAAAAGGGGAGGAGAGCGAGAAAAGGGGAGGAGAGACAAAAGGGGAGGAGAGACAAAAGGGGAGGAGAAAGATAAGGGGAGGAGAAAGATAAGGGGAGGAGAAAGATAAGGGGAGGAGAGAGAGTGAGAAAAGGGTGAGGACAGAGTGAGAAAAAGGGGAGGAGAGAGAGCGCGAGAAAGGGTGAGGAGAGAGCGAGTAAAGGGGAGAGAGAGCGAGAAAGGGGGAGAGAGAGCGAGAAAGGGGGAGAGAGAGCGAGAGGAAGGGGGAGAGAGAGCGAGAAAAGGGGAGGAGAGCGAGAAAAGGGGAGGAGAGCGAGAAAAGGGGAGGAGAGAGCGAGAAAAGGAGAGGAGAGAGCGAGAAAAGGTGAGGAGAGAGTGGGTGAGGGGGGGGGGGTGGAAAGAGTACAGCACCAATACAAATAGAAATTCAAAGGAGCAGTTCATGTGCTGGCTGGCATCTCTCACCATGGCATGTCTGAAATTCCAGCTGGTAATGTTTTTAAACTGTTAAATGCTCAGAATCAGAGGGAGCTTCACATCAGAAATCTCAAATGCTATTATTACAATACCCAATCTGCCAGTATAATCTTCCTATTCAGCAGGTAAATCGGTTTCAATGCTGCTACGAGAAAAATATGGAATTCCTCCTTGCTACCGACTTTCCGTGCCATTCTTTTTCTAACTTTAACTTACCGGGTGTCTTTAAGACAGAGGTAGATAGGTTCCTGATTAATAAGGGGATCAGGGGTTCTGGGGAGCAGGCAGGAGAATGACAATGGGAAATATATCAGCCACGGCGGAGCAGACCCGATGGGCCGAATAGCCTAATTCTAATCACATATTATGGTCAAACATCACAGGCGCATTTAATTACATCAGGATGTGTGCTTTGCATGAAATTAGTTACCTGTATCAGGTTAACATTTACAATGGATGTTTAAGGGAAAAGATGCATATTTTTATGATTCCCAAGCAAAAAGAATTTCGAAATCACTTATAACGTGTACACCAAGAACCAGATCAGGAAGATCAAACAGCATTGTTTAGCAGGACAATGTACACAGCATACAAACCTTCATTAGATGTCGGCTGTGCCAAGTTGCTCTGCGACCCCTGATCAGCCTTGACTGTGCTGCAGGCATTCACGTTTCCAAATGTAATTCGTGCATTCAGTACGTAGAAGAGTGGTATTTCTGGGACAGATAAGATAGTATAATTTAAACAAGAAATTCAAGCAAAACCTTCTTGGCAATGGGTGTCTAACGTCTCTCAGCTAAGGGAAAACTGTTTAATTTCCTTTGACAAACATGCAAAATCACCGGCATCAATTCAAACTTTGATGGTCCTGTTTATTGCCAACTGATTACTTCAATGAAGTGTAGTCGGTGTTGAAATGTAGGAAATGCAGTAGCCAATGCACACTCGGGGTTCCACAAGTAAATGACAAGGACATGTGTGTTTTGGTTAGTTGTGGGATAAAGGTTTGGCGGGACAGTAGGAGAATCCGCTGCTCTTCACTCACTCAACAATGGATTGGCATCTTCTATGTCCAGCTGCGAGGAGTCAGGGCCACGGTTTAACACCTTATGTGAAAAATGGAACCGCCGACAGTTTAGCACTCTCTCAGTTCCCCATTAAATGAAAAATGAAAATGAAAATCGCTTATTGTCACGAGTAGGCTTCAATGAAGTTACTGTGAAAAGCCCCTAGTCGCCACGTTCCAGCGCCTGTCCGGGGAGGCTGGTACGGGAATCGAACCGTGCTGCTGGCCTGCTTTAACAGTCAGCGATTTAGCCCAGTGAGCTAAACCAGCCACGTCAATCCAGATTATGCACATCGGTCGATGGAGTTGGGCTCCACGATGGCACAGTGTTTAGCACTGCTGCCTCAGCTCCAGGGAACCGAGTTTGATTCCAACCTTGGGTGACTGTGTGGATTCTGCACATTCTTTCCGTGTCTGCGTGGGTTTCCTCCGGGTGCTCCAGTTTCCTTCCACAGTCCAAAGATGTGCAGGTTAGGTGGATTGGCCATGATAAAATTGCCCCTTAGGGTGGTTTGCAGGAATAGGGCGGGGGATTGGGCCTAGGTAGGGTGGTTTTACGAAGGGTCGGTTCAGATCCGATGGGCTGAATGGCCTCCTTCTGCACTGTCAGGATCGTATGAATGCATCACCTGACTCAGAAGCGGGTGTGCGATCACAAGCCAAGACCGACAGCCAGTTTAGAACATAGAACATAAAGTGCAGAAGGAGGTCATTCGGCCCATCAAGTCTGCACCGACCACTTATACTCTCACTTCCACCCTGTCCCCATAACCCAATAACCCCTCCTAACCTTTTTGGTCACAAAGGGCAAAACAGAAGGCAAAAGGGAAGCTCACCAGACGTCAACACGCAAGTACATTTCAGTAGACATTACTGGATAATGAGAAAAACAATGTAGTAATTTGAATTTTTACCTATTTTGACAGGAAAGCCTGGTGGCAATTGCAATGTAATGAAATCCCTGAGTTTTGCAAAATGTAAGCTGCTCCTCGCCATAAGGTCAATGATCGGAATAACTTGATCCACAAAGGACAGTGGGTAATCCTCACAGAGCCACAGTGTTGCTTTAAATCTGCTCAGACAGAGAGAAATAAAATACACCGAATAGTGTGAAAATTCCTGGATCCACACAAATGAATAGTTATATAGTGCCATTAAAACGTGAAAAGGGTAGCAGGGGCATCACAGGAGTGCAGTTAGACAAAGGTTAAAACCAAGCCAAAGAAAGATATTGGTAAGAGTAAATAAAAGGCTGGTCTTAAAATAAGTAAGCGGGAGGAAGAGAGAAAGGCATGCAAATTTAGGGAAATAGTTCTAAAAGCACGAGGTGCTGGCGAATTGCAGAGTTTTTGGAGGGATGAAGGTCTGGATATTACACTCATGGGGGGGGGGGGGGGGGGGGTGGTGGCTGGACGATAGAGGGCTTTGAACACGAGGCTGAGAATTGTGAACTTGAGGTGTTGGCAGATCAGCTTCAATGTTGGTCAGCGGACGCAGTAGGAGATGGGTGAGGATACAGCAGAGAATTTTGGATGAGCTGAAGTTTATGGAAGGTGCGTGTTGGGAAACCAGCTAGGTGAGTATCGGAATATTTGAATCTAGAGCCAACAAAATCATGGGCGAGGGTTTCAACAGCGGATGATGTTATAGAGATGGCTTTTGTGATGGCTCTTTAATCAGCACCTTCCACACCTAGACGGACAAGAGCAGCAGATACATGGGAACACCACCACCTAGAGGAGCCCCATCAAGCCTCGCACCATCCTGACTTGGAAATATTGACGGGTTTATTTATTTATTGTCATGTACTGAAGTACAGTGAAAAGTATTTTTCTGCGGCCAAGGGAACGTACAAAGTAGACAAAATAATAATCGACAAATAAGTAATTGGTTACAGTGCAGAACAAGAGCCAAACAAAACAAATATGGCACGAGGAAGAGCAGCATAGGGCGTCGTATATCACCGTTCCGTCACTGTCTCAGCGTCAAAATCCTGGAACTCCCTCCCTAACTGCACTGTGGGTGTCCCTACACACCATGGACCACAGTAGTTGAAGGCAGCAGCTCACCACCACCTAGGGAAACTAGTGACGGGCAATAAATGCTGGCCCAGCCGCTCAACATAAAACAGGACTTCAAGTTTGTATACAGTCCGATTTAACCGGAGACAGTGGCCAGGAAGGGGAAAGGAATCGGTTGTGCGGTAAGTAGCTCCCTGGATGGAGAGAAGTGTTCCTAATTCCACTTGGCAAGAAAAACTTCAATCCACAGTGTGCAGCAGCAGGTGGGATTGGGGAACAGAAATGGGCAGTAAATGAGGGAGGATTATTTTTGTCAAAAAAAGCAGAACAGAAGCAGCATCAATGAACAACGTACATTCACAAATACTGTATATTACAAAAGCTGTGGCACATTTTGAACAGATCTGCAGTGTGCTCAGGCTGTGGACTAAATTTGGGACTCACCTCGTCTTTATGGGGACCCTAAGGGACAACTAGACCTGCACAAATCTTCTACAGCAGTCTTGGCACAGCAGGAATTGCAAGCGCAGATATTCCTGAAAACGGGTTGACTCGAAATAGAGAAAATAAGGCAAAAATAAAGTAGGAAGAAGGAAAGTCTATGGAGAGGATGAAGGAAAGTCTGTGGAGAAAAAGAACACACCATGTGATAACAGTGAAACTGGTCAACGACTTCCAAAAAATCGGGGCCAGTGTGTGCCTGATCTGGGTCCTAGACTAGTAAGCTCAGAAAAATGCAATGAATAGACAGGTTCCAGTGAGAAGCAGTCACCTAAAGAGGCTTCACTAGGAAGTGTTTGGCAAGCTGCTCTTTGAGTGGGCGGCAGTGCGGGATGGGGAGGGGGGGGGGGGGGAGCAGGGAGAAAGAGGTGTGGTTGGTGATGTAGGGAATGAAAGGAGGTGGCCATAAGCCAATTTCTGCAAATGTTAGTTCAATGTGACAAGTTGACCTGTTCCAACTATCAGTTTCCTGGCCATGTCTAATGTTTGCAAGTTTCCCTCCTTTCGAGTTCCTATCCGCATTCCTTTCCCTCTGACAAATTTATTTTCTTGACTTTTCTGAACATTCTGCCGCATGACCTGGACTAATCTGCAATTCCCGTACCCCTGTTAACTTGTCTGTTTAACCAGATGATGGGGTCTGCCTTGCACTCATCTCCAGTCTTCAAGTTAGCTGGTCAAGGATCTTACTTGCGTAATTTGGTATAGAGCTCCATGGGTCGACCAATATCTCGGTCTCCAAGGTCAAACTCTGGGTTGAAATATTCTTCTGGCGTGATGGATGTGGGGTTGTTAATCGTCGCGGTTTCTGTAATGAGGTGCTGCAAATAACAAAAGACAGTGTCTCACAAGCAAAATATTCAAACACGTCAGCTTCCACAATAAAGGTATCTGTGCAAACCAGGTGCTATGACTACATCTGGCGCTCTTACCCAGAAATTTTAATTTGACCATACAATTAAAATAGTGGAACTCCCATTCACGGGAGTAATATGTTCACGCCATCATCAAGAGATGGAGACAGCTCACTCAAAGATTTTAACAAAGACTTGTTCTTGAACACTTTGACCCATCTAGATCTCAAAGCCATGCCCATCCAGTTGCAAAAGATCAATTAGCAGTTGTCATATTTAGGATTATTTAATAATTCATTCATATTTGGAAGGGAGGGGGGGGTGGGGGAAGCAGTTGATGGGGAGCACACATTTCTCACAATCTAGAAATGAAAAATAAATATATGAAAGCGTGGCGAAGAAGTTTTCTCTGCAACTTACCCCCTTCTGTGGGATGTGCTCCTCCACTGTTCCCAGCAGAGATTCAAGTAGATTTTTATCATCTGTAAAATAAACACGTTTACTCTTGAATAAATTCAAAAGTAAATAAGCTGGAGCACTCTGTCAGAAACAGGACACTTCAGTTTACAGATTGTCACTGTCCTTTGCTGGTGCACAGCAGGTTTGCACTGAAGCAGTTCTCCTGGCTCCGGCAGGGTGTGCCTCAGTTTTGATTGCTGACATTTTAAAGCCTCTTACCTACTTTCAAAGGGTTGCGCATTTGTTCTTATTAATACTGGATATATTTTGTACCATATGGTGAATAAGGTGACCCCAGCGCCACAGGTTTGGCGAGCATCGAAATTCTATTGGGCAACATTCTATTGGGTGCACGGCGGCACAGTGACTGCTGCCTCACAGTGTCAGGGACCCGGGTTCAATTCCGGCTTCGGGTGACTGTGCGGAGTTTGCACTTTCTCCCAGTGCCTGCATGGGTTGCCTCCGGCTGCTCCGGTTTCCTCCCACAGTCCAAAGATATGCAGGTTCGGTGGATTGGTCGCGCTAAATTGCCCTTAGTGCCCAAAAAGGTTAGGTGGGATAACTGGGTTATGAGGATAGGGTGGCGGTGTGGGCTTAAGAAGGGTGCTCTTTCCAAGGGCCGGTGCAGACTCGATGGGCCGAATGGTCTTCTTCCGCACTGTCAACTTTTTGATTCTACGAACACGGGTTGGGCAGTATTTGGGTCTTTCTCTTTTCTCCAAGACATAATAGCTCTGGTCTTTATGAACCTCAAGGCCATCAGCTCCGGCGTACAATGGATCAGAGTTGATTGTAGTGTTAGAGCCATATCCTGGGATTTCTGCTCCCATTACATTTAGGGAGAAATTTGAAAAAAAAGGTTTCTATCCCTTAAGTATTACGCAAATTCACTCACCTTCCTTAGGAGATTAAATAAGACCCTGCTGGGGAGGTGGGAACAAAATGTGCGCCTGCAACTTAGCCAAGGTAAAGGAAGCAGGCTGCATGGACCTTTCCTAAATTCCTATGTGGGTTTCTCTTCCCTCTGTACCTTTGTATTTGGCCTTCTCATCATCAGTCAGGTGTTCTGTTCTGCTCCTGGTCACCACATTGACATTGTTCACAGTGAAAACCTAGAGAAGAAAAGCAACTAGACTCATTAAAGGTAAGCATTAATTTCACCCCTTACTTTTCTCCTTTTAAATCCTGGCAATAGGGATTCGCAATGTGTAAGCCTTATTCATATTTCATCAAAATGGTTATTCTGCATATAAAAGACTAAATCATGACTACTAACAGTCTACAACAAAACACCGTTGATGCTTGAAACTGGAAATAAAGAGGAAAAAATGCTGCAAATTCTCTCAGCAGAGAGGCACAGATAACGTTTCAGATTGTGACCTTTCATCAGAACTAGTCTACAGTATTTGTTTGTGGAGCACATCACTGTAGGTGAAATGCTAATGTTCTTATCCAATACCACTCACGTCCCCATAAACTCGGTTCTAATTTTTCTCCTTTCCCCTCCTGGAGACCGCCCCCACTCCAAAATAATAGCTAGGAGATATGGAAGTTTGTTTGGATTTTGGTGAGCACTTTGTCGCTTTCTCCTGGCATTGATGGAACTGGAACTACACCCCAACCATGGAGTAATCACCTCTCAGAGAGCAAGGAGCTGAACAGGATGTTTCCCTTTGTTTTACTGTACCTTGGCCTCGTGTGCTTGAACAACATCAATCTTGTCCGTCCGCCAGCCCCAGAATCCAGACTTATTCCTGTAGAACAAGCAGAGAGTCACTTATCATCTTGTTACAACCACGAGTCTGCCTCCCAATCATTTTTGAGAAGAACATCTATCAGCAAAACACAGCTGGCTTTGAATTGAAGCAAATTGATCACCGGTCACTTTCTTTTAATCTAAAGGGATTTGTGAGTTTCTTAAAAGCATAAATTCACCGTTTTTATCCATTTAATAAACAATACCAGGATCTGGCTTAAGTCTCTTAATTTTGTTTTAAACTCCATGAGACTTCATCCCACTTGCCTCGGTTCTTACCCTCTTTCGGAAAGCTGAAAGGGAAGCATTATAAATCCTGACCCCAAAACAGCATACTCGCTGATCCCAAGCTCCACAGATTCAACTCCACCAGCTCTTCCTCGAATCCCTAATGTACTGGAAACAAGTCCCACCTAATCCTCTAATTTAGTTAAGTCAACCTCATAAAACCCGAAAGCTGGGAAAGTAAAATTAATAGCTACAAACTTTAAAGTAGACTTACTGCTATTTGCAGCTACACATAACCACAATTAGTTTAGACTATCTTACGAGGGACTCATTCCTATTTTAAAAATGTATAAGTGTTGTTTGTGGCAAGCAACATTCCAATAGTGTGACCGTTCCACTTATCAAACCACCAGCTCATTCTGATTTTGTTAATCATGAGAAGGAAGACTGGTTGGAAAGTCCCCATTTTGTTTTAAAGCAACAACATGCTCTCAAAAACAAACCGAGTACAAACCACGTCCCATGAAGCTTAATATTGTCCAACCTATTCAAATTCTCTTCCTGCCCCAAACAAAAACAAACACAATTTCTCAAACAAGGATATTATTTCAACAACTAGAAGAATCGTTAAGCTGCTCAACACAAAGGCTGCATGTTATTTCTTAAAGTATAAGCTTCTGTGTACCCCATTTTCTACAGCTATTCTTAGACTTGTCATTTCAGTGTTACACAAATTAAATGCTTGTTCAGCATCATATAGATTTATAACTCTTGTGGACTTTGAGAGAAAAAGTGTGTGAAGGGGAATGAGAAAATTAAAGCTGGGTGTGAGGGAGAGAGAGCGTGTGAGGAAGGCTGAGCACGGGGGTGGGAGGGAATGAAAGGGTGAACGCAAGGCAGAGGATAAGGGATTGAAGGAGACACAGGCGGACAGAGCATTAAATAAACACATCTGTTGACCTCTATGGACACAGCTTGTAACCCCTTTGCTGGTCTTTTATTTTCTTGTTCCAATTAAGGGGCAATTTAGCATCGCCAATCCACCTACCCTGCACATCTTTGGATTGTGGGGGTGAAACGCTCGCAGACACGGGAGAATGTGCAAACTTCACACGGACAGTGCCCCAGAGCCGGGATCGAACCCGGGTCCTCAGCGCCGTAGGCAGCAGCGCTAACCACTGTGCCACCCGAACCCTTTGTTGGTCTTGATCACAACCTCATGACTGAACGTGAAAAAGTTCACAAGATCCATTATCCGTAAAAATATCCACTTAAAAGAACCATTTTGCAAAGAGATTATCTTGCTACAAACAGTTTGTGCAATATTATCGGAACATAGACAATACCAACAAGAGAAACTTTAGTATCTTTTTTAGTTCAGTATTAATATTCAAGGAGTTTAATTTCCTCCCATGATAAATATAAAAAGCCGGGAGGTAATGGTAATGAAACTTCAGAGCCGGGAGTCTCTGATCCCAGTGCGCCCCGCTACCGCTCCTGGCGAGAAGGGAGAATTTGACACCCAGCTAAAACTCCCATTCTCTGCAATGAGACCGGAGAATCCCGCCGGCTTGAACAGACGGAGAATCCCAACCTTGTTAAATAACTGTCTTCATAACTACATTGTGAAGTTGCAGAAGGTGGCACTATTTATTACACACTAATTGAAAATAGGACAACTTAGTCTGTGTGTTTATCACACCTCAAGGTGTCAAAAGTATATTTTAAGACAAAAGAGCAGACTTTTCATGCTGCCTTCATATGAAGTAGAACTATAAGTTTATAAGCACGTCCAATTCTACAAACGTCTCAACAAAATTTTTTTTAAAATTCTTGACTAACCTCTGAATTCCCTCTGCTGAGATTTAGGTGACATTCATAACATTTGGCAATTGAGGCTTTATGGTCCAAAAGGACAAAGCTACCTTAATCATTGATCACATTCCTAATAGCAGAATAGATTGTCCATTACATCTGGAGTTCTCAAATGCAACTGGTTTCCAACGGGTTTACCAAATTGACATCTTTCAAAGAGTAAAATCTTTTTCAGAAGCCCATTCAGCAAGCAGTGTCACCAAAAATGAAATGAGACTGATCACCACTGATGTCAGTGGTGGGTGCCCCATTTATTACCAAGAATGGTATGACCTCAAAATTAGCCTTTATCTTTTTAACCACTGCGTGTCCATGGCAGCTGTTTACAGCCAAGCACGACAGCAGTTTGAGGCTCCAGGACAGAGTCCTGGGGCACCACACGCGCCGAGAGTAGACAGCCATGAATGTTGGCCTTATTTGCACTGTGAAGTAAGCCTGGAACTTAGATGTTGACCGTATATGGTTATTTTCAATTGTGGGCTCATGCTGTGCACACATCTTATTCTGAGGAGTCATTAGGAGTCTGCACGTCCTCCCCCTGTGTGCGTGGGTTTCCTCCGGGTGCTCCGGTTTCCTCCCACAGTCCAAAGATGTGCGGGTTAGGTGGATTGGCCATGCTAAATTGCCCGTAGTGTCCTAATAAAAGTAAGGTTAAGGGGGGGGGGGTTGTTGGGTTACGGTATAGGGTGGATACGTGGGTTTGAGTAGGGTGATCATGGCTCGGCACAACATTGAGGGCCGAAGGGCCTGTTCTGTGCTGTACTGTTCTCTGTTCTATGTTCTATCTGCAGCAGGCTTTTACCATGTGACAGAAAAGCACTCAGAAAAACAAACTCAATTGTGTTTTGGGGGTCTGTTCATTTTTAGAACTCTGGAGGAGGGGAAGAAAAGGTTTATCTTGCACTCTTCGGTCATGAAAAAGTGAATGGCAAAATCTATTAGCAACTCTTTGGAAGATTCACTGGTAGCTACTGTTCATTGTAATTTAATTTTAAAACTGTCCAATTCAAACTAAATGCTGAAAACATTTTAATTATCACTGTTATTTACATTGCTGGATAATTCAAATTTTTAGTGCAAAACAAAAAGGCTGAATTTTGAGGGGTATTACGGCAGACCCAAATTAAATTGGTTAAACAATCTCAAAATGCAAGTGAGGCTTGTTTTGTTGTGGCCAATCGTGCTCGGTGTAATCCAGTACGTCTCACATCAGAACTGAGTTTTAGGGGCAGGATACAGAGCATTTCCAATGGTATACTTCAGCTCACACGAGTGGTTGGCCACAACTGATATATTCTCACTCAATTGTGACCAAATCCTCAGAATAATGGCATTCCTTGCTTCATTCAGTCTTTTCTTTGTCCTCAAGTCAAAAGCCCAGCTTTACGGCCCACTAATTACATCTCAATTTATCTCGTCCTTTCCCATATTTGTTTAGCCTTGGATATGACCAGCGTGATGATTCAACAAATGTTAGGACGCAGCTGAAATCCTAGATTCAATTAACACACTTTTGCACGTAGTCTCAATGGGAGTAAATAGAAAATGACTTGCACTAAATGATCCTTGGTAACTCATAGGTCTTTGGAATGAAATACATCTCACAAACCAGCTCTCACTGACTTTCATTTAATATTCTCTCGTCACAGTGTACACTGACCCTCAGTGATGACGAACATCACAGGTTATCGCGCAAGGTTAATATTACCTCTCAAAGGAAATGTTCTTTGAATCAAGGACTGTAGAAACAATTGGGGATATAAGGCGATTTGCGACCTGATCCTTTGTTGGTTTTATGGAGGATAACGTGAGGCCTTGTTGTTCCTGCAAGAGTGCAAAGTATTCTCGGTCTACGACCTGGTTATCGTGGTCTATCTCTATAAACTCTGCCGAGTCAGCTGTCATAAGAAAGAAAATCATTGCAACCTTAATGGCAACGAGAAACTTAACAGGACATTGCATTGTAATTTTAAAAAACATTTATATAACTAGATGGAAAACATCAAAGTCAGCCAAGTCTCATGGGTCCAGTTCTGATTTTATTTTGGTTTTGAAAACTTTCCTTACATTGATTTTCTCCCCTCATCACTTGACACCACTAACTGACATTGGGAGTACACAGAGAGGACGAACCTCCCGTAAAAATGGCCATTCTTCGTGTGCGAATCCGGACAATTTGTGCATGTGGATTATTTAGCAATGGGAATCATCAGCGGTAAACTTGATACTGCCCTTATTGAAGGTGCACTTGTGCCCATTCACATAGGCGTTAAGGTACAACAATCTGCCCTGCCCGATTTCTCACCCTCCTCCAATCCCTAGCCTGTGAGTAGAGAGGAGAGAAGACAACTAGAACACCACGAATGCCACCCTAGCCAAGATCAGCACTGACAAAAGATGAAACCGGAGACCCATTTGGCCTGCATGGTTCCGAGTTTATTTTTATTCATTCATGGGATGTGGCGCCGCAGGCTGTGCCAGCATTGCTTGTCCATCCATACTTGCCCTTGAGAGTCAACCACATTCCTGTGGGTCTCGAGTCATATATAGGCCAGGCCAGATAAGAACGACAGATTTCCTTCCCTAAAGGGACATTAGTGAACCAGATGGGTTTTTAAGACAATCGACAATGGTTTCATGGTCATCATTAGGCTTTTAATTCCAGATTTTATTGAATTCAAATTTCACCATCTGCAGTGGGGGGATTTGAACCTTGATCCCAGGACATTACTCTAGGTCTCTAGTTTACTAGTCCAGTCACAATACCACTGGCGAACCATCTCCCCAAGGCAATGCATTGATCCACTAAACCAAGAGGGATTGTGTGATGGCCTTAATAGAAATAACTGTCTTTCTGCTCACCATACATGGTTATGAATTCTGATTAATGAGTTGCTTGGTCTACAAAGTAACTGCACAAAGTAACAAAAAGCTAGCTACTTAACCTCGATCATATTTACCCTTGCCGTTAAAAATGTAGCTGCGCTGGCCCCTTTCCCACTTCATATTCTCAAAGTTCAGTAAGGTTGTATCCACTCGCAGGTTGGCACCACTCTTCCAAATACGGTGGACATCGCTTGGGCACATCTTTGACACCAGGGGAACTGGGAAAATTGAGAAGAGGAGGAAATGTGTAGAAGCAAAAGGGAAGAAGGAAAGATAGAGGGTTCACGAGAGAAAGGGAAGATAATTAAATTGTTTAATTGTAATAAATTAAATTTATTCCTGCACTTTTAGAAAATTTGGGCACGCCTTTGCGTCCCTAGTAGCCCGGCGCAGGATCCTTTTACAGTGGAGGGATGCGAGGCCCCCGAGCACGGAATCCTGGATTAGTGACATGGCTGGATTCATTAAACTGGAGAGGGTCAAGTTTGCCCTGAGGGGGTCGGTGCAATGGTTCTTTCGGCGGTGGCAGCCCTGGGGGGGGGGGGGGGGGGGGGGGGGGGGGGGGGGGGGGGCGACCTTTGGCTCGGTTATGGGGGTTTCTTCTTACGGTTCTATGTTTATTACTCTTTCTTGTTGTTAATTTATTGCTTTGTATTGGGGGGGAGGGGCTTCTGTTTTTTCTTTCTGTTTTCTTCGGTGGGATAAAATTTGTTGTTGAAAAATTATTTTAAAAAAAAAGAAAATTTGGGCATAATCTACCGGCCACGCTGTGCCCAAAAAGCAGCGAGCCGCGGGCAATGTGCACGGTAAATGACAGGACACCCGCTCCTGGGATCTACCCAGCTCGCCACGCATTGCGAGATCTAACACCATCTCGTGAGATGTCACGATGTGAAGCAGGATCACCTTTTGGAAAATCTGCATATTAAGCGAGACAGCTGGTCTCACTTTAATATGCAGCTCTCTGAGGTTACTAAGGCATTGGGATCTATCCCCTTTGCCTTGGACACCTCGGGCCAGCGCTGTTCAGTGCTGGTCTCCTCAAATGGGGACCAGACGGAACGGCACTCACGGGGGTCTCTCAGGGATTGGAGGCCCCCAGGTGCATGTCCTCTGGGCAGGGTGGTACCGTGATGTCACTCGGGAGCCCTGGCAATGCCAGCCTGGCACTGCTAAGGTGCTCAGATGGCACTGTGCTGACAGGGGCACTGCCAAGGTGCAAAACTGGCATATTTTTTGCACGGTGATTGGGTGGGGGGGGGGGGGGGGGTGTGTGTGGGTAGGGCCATTGAGCACCCCCTTAGTGAGTTGGGGGGCTCAAGAGGTCTCTCCCTGCACTGAGGAGTTTCGGCGGGTGGGCTCCTCAGTGCAGGAAAAGGAGTTAAGTGCGGCCTCGGCTGCACATTTCCTGCTGAGACCCCATATCTGACCGGAGTCACGTTGGATAGCGTTGTGTTTCTCGGTGCTGCGAGCGCTGGGAAACACGTGGCTAAACGTGCTCTCTATGGGACATCGTTCCCATTTGGTTAAATGGCGCCTTAGTCATCATGAACGTGCGCTCGTAGTGAAAATATTATTTTAAATTTTGGGGGCTAACTTTTTACATGAGTCACAATACACGAGAAGTTTTCTTAAAAAGTATGTTTATTAAAGTTTTATATTTTTTACAAATAACGCAACAAAACCACAAGAATGATAGGGCACAGCAAGCAACAAAAAGTCTGTGTATACATGAATACAGAGGGGGACCAGGAGAACAGCAGTATAACCAGCTCGATACAATCATTAGACATAACTTGTGCCTCTATAATGCTAACCGGAGAACAAGGGAGAAACAGGAAAGGACCATGAAAATGTGGTAAAACGGTGCACACCTACCCACAGTGAATGCTCCCAATTACCACGAGCGTTCAGGATACATTTTCCATGCCATGTTCGGGCGTGCACTAATATACATCGCCCTCTATTCCAGCAGCACCAGGGGCACCAATGACACACCGCAACTTTCTCTTCTCGGACACCAGACCCAGCTGCACCCATGCAGGAACCAATCGTGAGAACATCAGCTCTAAAGGGGTGTTACCTATATATCGCGCAATGCAATATAACCCCAGTCTGAAGCCCAGAAAAGAACCAATAGCGTACCACACATTTATACAGGGAGGATCAGCAAAACATGATCAAATTATGATCAATGCAATCAACACCTCCCAAGAAAACAAAAAGGAGAACTAGAACTACCAAGTGTAGATCATAGGATAAAAAACAAATCAAGACAACACCATGAGCCCGTAATTTCCCCAGCTCTAGCCAGGGAGACCCTATCGATGAAGAATCGTCAATACTCAATAATTGGATTCCCCAGGGATGGGGGTCGAATCCCCCCTCCCGCCCCCGCCTCGGTACACTAAGGGAAACTCCAATAGACCACCGGACTGTCTCAGGATTTACAACAGCACATTGCTCACCCAGATGAAGAGAAGAAGCAAAAAAAAAAAAACCCAAAGGAAGAATGTCCGAGCTGACCTAGGAATATTAGCCACCACACCACACTGCACGTCATCACAAGAAGGATATTTAGAGAAACGACAACGCTGCCTCAACAGAGAGGCAAACACTGCTTCCACATGGAAAACCCAACCACAACCAGGAGGACACCATATAAAACCATAGAATCATAGAAATGTTACAGTACAGAAGGAGGTAATTCGGCCCATCTTGCCCATGCCAGCCCAAGGGCACTCGGGTTCCCTTTCTAATCGCACCTTCCTGCACCTGGTCCATAGACCTGTAGCTCAAGGTGCAGATCCAGGTACTTCTTAGGGTCTCTCTGCCTCCACCACCAACTCAGGCAGCGAATTCCAGATTCCCATTACCCTCTGCATAAAAAAGTTCTTCCTCATGTCCCCTCTACACCTTCTGCCATTTATCTTGAATCTCTGTCCCCTGGTTCTAGAATTCTCCACCAAGGGAAACAACTTTATCCTGTCCACCCCATTGATTCTCCTCATCATTTTGTACAACTCAATTAAATCACCCCTCAGCCTTCTTTGTTCCAAGGAAAATAATCCCATCTTGTCCAATCTCTCCTCGTAGCTACACTTTTCTAGCCCTGCAACACTCTTGTAAACCTCTTAAGAGGAGATAAACCACTTGGAGGAGGGGGACCTAATTCCCCCATCAAACCCACCCCCGCACAAGGGAAGGGCTCCAACAATGTAGAGGAATGGCAAACAGTCTCCCTCTTCAATAAATCAATCAAGGATTTTGTTTTATAAATGTAGAGTACCCAATTCATGTTTTACAATTAAGGGGCAATTTAGCGTGGCCAATCCACCTACCCTGCCCATCTTTGGGTTGTGGGGGCGAAACCCATGCAAACACGGGGAGAATGCTCCACACGGACAGTGACCAGAGCTGGGATCCAATTTGGGACCTCAGCGCCGTGAGGCAGCAATGCTAACCACTGTGCCACAGTGCTGCACATAAATCAATCAAGGATTGACCAAACCAACCTCGGCAAGCACCACCACTCAATTTCTCCCATTCTAAAAGCTCTAAGGAAAACATTTCAATACCAAGGAAAAGTCATAAGAAACCCAGTCCTCCCCAGGATACATAATCTGCTTGGGCCGTCAAAAGGAGACAAGCACAAATTCTTAAATTCAAAATAACAAAACACAAAATAAAGACTTGATATGATTAGCACTAACTGGGGGACTATGCTCAATCTCAGTGAGGATTTAACTAACCCTACCACCCAACTGCACACCAACCAACCACCCACCCCCTGTCGAGGCTCCACCCATCTTCATTATAAATGAGATAAGGGGTGTCCAAAGAGCACTCACTTCCCAGAACTGCAAGAATTACAGCACATAATTTTTTTTAAAAAGAGTAAAAGTGTGCACAAACCACATTTCACATAATCAACTCAACATGATTTTGCCACAACAGGCTAAGAGGCGACTCTCGCCCTCGTGCTCACACATCGCACACTCTTGCAGGAGAAAAGATAATAAATAATCAACAACATTATCACAAGGGAGTAATGTCCAAGATTATTGAAGATTTGCAGGACACGAATATTGCGCAAAAAGGCCAAAGCCATGACAGGATTATCAAACACTCCTGAGGATCTCTCAAGGATACCAATGAATTAAGCACCTTCACTTCCATCATGCTGCTGCACAGATGCCAAGGGATCCACAGCCTCGGGCCCGGTCAGGTGTTGGGGAGGGGGACGATTAGCCACCTCCAACCTCTTAGAATGAGCATAGAGTACAGTCAATATGAAATGAAAATGAAATGAAATGAAAATCGCTTATTGTCACGAGTAGGCTTCAATGAAGTTACGGTGAAAAGCCCCTAGTCGCCACATTCTGCCGCCTGTTCGGGGAGGAATTGAACCGTGCTGCTGGCCTGCCTTGGTCTGCTTTAAAAGCCAGCGATTTAGCCCAGTGTGCTAAACCAGTGGTCAGGGGCCCAACTGACCCTGGGCCTTGAAGTCCGGATACATACATGCGTTCTACCGAACCTGATACGCCTAGCCTCCAGATCAAGATTACAGGGCAGCCAATTTTCAAACTCAATTGGCAACTCACTTCCCACTTCTTGCCAGGGACCGGGATCATGGACACTCCTTGTCCGACCCCTACCTCCCGAACCAGTCAGGATAGAGGACAGATCATACAGCAGGATCTCAATGAATTGACGGCAGACCCTTGATGAGGTAACAAATCAGGAAGTGATTCCCAATCCTCAGCCATATTAGTGAAAGTAACAAAAATCACAACTCTGTTTGATGTGGTCCAGGAGTTGTCAATCAAAGCTTGATGTTTATAAGCATTGGGGTTAGTTTCAGCTGACCACTTTAAAGTCACTCAACCATGAAGATGAATGGAACAATGCTGACAGCTGGGTGGGTATGGAAGCTGTCAACCAGGGTTTCTCTTCTGGGGTGGGGTCCCATACAGGGGTCTCTCTTCTTGGGGGGGCCTTCCAGACAGGGGTCTGTGTGGGAGCTCTTTATTTAGGGAGTCATGGACGGGGGCGTTTCTTGAATTAGGGGGTCTCTGCTGGGGGTGGGCAGGTCTTGCATTGTGTGGGAGGGGTGGCTCTCCGATGGACTTGGGGTGCAACGCCCTTAAAGAGTTACACCCTTGGCCCACCGCGGGATCCACCAAGTCAGGTACACACTTGCCAGGACCTGCACCAATTTGTGCCCACAGGATTTCCGGCCCAGAGGGCTGGAAAGTCACAAGGGCTCAGAGAATATGATGCAAATGGATCTTAATCCTCCCGCCGGCATGGGAGCGGGGAACCAGAAGCAACGGAAACGGATCAGTGCCACCCGCCACCGCCCCCCCCCCCCCCCCCAACCAGGAACTCCACTACTGGCGACAAGCGGAGGTGAATCCAGCTCCATGTCCCCCCCCCCCCAATCCATGCAAAATGTTTAAGAGGTAACTACAGTCAAATTATGTCACCAACCTAAATTAATGCAATCATCAAAAGGCTCCGTCAGTCATCTTCAAGGTTAGATGCTTTAGAGTGGAAGCAATCTTTTCACAGTAACTTCATTGAAGCCTACTCGTGACAATAAGCAATTTTCTTTTCATTTCATTTCATTTTCATTTCATCCACATAATGCAAGTTGTAGGATTGCTTTAGTTATAAGCATGATTGACAATGACTGTTCCTTAGATAGGGTTTTGTGTTATTTAAATCTACTTGGTCTTGGCAACTGTTTTAGGGGTACTTGTATGGATTCTTTCACATCAGAAGGTATTCAGATGTTCTTGGGAGTTCAGAAGTAGACTTGAAACTAAAACCAAAAGGCAATAGGGGTGATCCTAACCACCAGTACATTGCGTGACTGGGAGACTCAGTGGAGGAAGCGATACCAGTTGAGCCCAGCTTCATTAGCCAAATAATAGATTCTTACTGGATCCAATCAAATTATCACCGTGTCGATCCTTTTCCCAGCTTCATTGATATCTTATGTTCAGCACCTTGGGATGTTTTACTATGTTAAAAGTGTTGTGTACATACAAGCTCTCGTTCCAATGCATCACAGCATTGGGCAACATGACATTTGGAAACCTCCCAATTTCAATTAGGCCTACTTTATAAACCTCATAAATAGTATGTAAATGACAAGAGGGTTTAATTCAACCTGCCAACATGTGATCTATGTATAAAATGCAGTGTGCATGAGACCGTTTCATTTTTATTCTGTAAATTAAGGAGACTTGTATTTTGCAACACTCTGGCCGGGATTTTCCACGCAACCCGCCACTGGCTGGCGGTGGGATCTTCTAGTCGCCACCGGGAAAGGGGTGCGGCTCTGGCGGGACCAGAAGACCGTGTGGCGTGAACGACGAGACAATTCTGGACATTGTAATTTTTTTGTTTATTGGAATGTTCGTAATTTATTTTAATGATCTTATAATAGTTATAGATATTAGAATCATAGAATCTCTACAGTGCAGAAGGAGGCCATTCAGACCAGAGAACCTGCACCAACCCTCTGAAAGAGCACCCTTTCTTGGCCCACTCCCCCACCCAATCCACCTAACCTGCTCATCTTTCGACTGTGGGAGAAAACCAGGGCACACGGAGGAAGCACACGCAAAGACGGGGAGGAAGTGCAAACTCCACAGACACTTGCCCAAGGCCGGAATTGAACCCGGGTCCCTGGCACTGTGAGGCAACAGCTAACCACTGTACCACCGTGCCACCCCATTACGATCACTTGCATAGCCATAATTTAGCAGATGCGGACATGATCATTTTTTTAATAAACCAATTATCTGTCTGAGGCAATACCCGAGCAGAAGTGAACGTTCATTCTATTGCATCTCTTTGCACTCAGCACAGGTAGAAGCATAGGTTGAGGGGGTTTGCCCACTTTCTCACAACATCGAGGGCCGAAGGGCCTGTTCTGTGCTGTACTGTTCTATGTTCTTGGCTGAAAGAAAGTCCACCTAGTGGCAGGGAAGGGAAAGATCAGATTGCTTCTAGAAATACATACAATGTTTTTGTTTATCTTGGAAGCTCCAACAGTAGGAGATGGGTCCATGCTCATAAAGCCCACAATAACCTCATAATCTGAGCTATGCCACTGTCATGGCAAGAATCCAGGTGCCCTCCCATTATAAAAAAGGCCATAGGGACGATAGTTGCTTCAAACAGCACATCAGCTAAGTAGCTGACTATTAGGACAGCATTAGCTTAAAGCAAGTAATTAAAGAACCTGTAATAGAATCAGTGTTAATTTTGACATAGAGAGTTAATTCATTTAAAAACAAGGAACACTTACTCCAGCTGGTAAACTCCCATTTCATCTCCACGTAGAAATCAGAAGTCTGTTAAGAAAATGTTTTAAATGGGTGGGGGTTAGGCGCATCATGTATGAAGGAATGCAGACGTATTAAAATTAAAAAGGTGTATTAAAATTTAAAAAATTGAGTCCTCATGTCGGGAATTTAACATCTAAGAGGCCTGAACTAGTTAATATTACAATTTAACATAATATTCAGCAGATTAAAAAGCAATCTTTTACTTAAGTGGTAACTGCTGAGAGATCGTCAAGGGAACCAACTAAGAGGCAAGATTGAGCCAATAGAGTGCCAAAGTTCATTGAGCCCTTTATCCTATTCTCAGTTATTTTTAAGTACATAGATTTTTTTTTTGAAAGGGAAGAAAATAGTAAGTCAGGAAGTGAGGGACATTATTGCTGAGGAATTGACTAATTTATCTATTGTGGCATGAAGTCTTCCTAGGTTAGATTGAGCAGGAGTTCAGAATCACAATCAGAATCAGAATTCAGAATCAGAATTGGGCAGCATGGTAGCACAGTGGTTAGCACTGTGGCTTCACAGCGCCAGGATCCCAGGATCGATTCCCCGCTGGGCCATTGTCTGTGCAGAGTCTGCACGCTCTCCCCATGTCTGCGTGGGTTTCCTCCGGGTGCTCCGTTTCCTCCCACAGTCCAAAGACGTGCAGGTTAGGTGGACTGGCCATGATAAATTGCCCTTTGTGTCCTAAATAAGGTTAGGAGGGGTTATTGGGTGGTGGTGGGGGGTGGTGGGGGGGGGGGGGGGGGGGGGGGGGGGGGAATGAAGGCTTAAGTGGGTCGGTGCAGACTCGATGGGCCAAATGGCCTCCTTCTGCACTGTAGGTTCTATGTAAAAAAAAATACATTGCAGAAGAGGCCCATTGGCCCATCGAGTCTGCACCGACGCATGAAAAACACCTAACCTACCGAATCCCATTTTTGCCAGCACTTGGCCCATAGCCTTGAATGTTATGACACGTTAAGTGCTCATTTAGATACCTTTTAAAGGATGTGAGACAAACAGCCTGTGGTCTGCAGGTGGTGTTCCCAAGGACCCGTTGCCTTTTGCAATTGAGGTCGCAGATTTGGGAGGTAGTGACGAAGAAGCCTTGACAAGTGATATCCATCTTTCATAAGCAATATTGCTTATGAACAGACAGATAGGTTTCCGAGCGAAGTGTAGAAAGGCAATAAGGGCAATCCTAGACTGAGTGCTTCGAGTCAGTGTGCTAGATTCAGAGGACTCAATTAATCCAAACTGGGAACGATCGACGAGGAAACACAATGCACGAGTTTAGTATTGCAAAGATAGGGTGGAAACTAAACAGCATTGTTGCTAAATACAGAGTTACAATTATTTTATTCTGCAATGTTTCTTATGACATAAACTGGAGTTGAGCCAGACAAATCAGGAAAATCCCCAGAAAGTGCCAGACTGACATCTCAGTAGTTGAGATTAAATTCTGAACAGATTCATGTTCCAAATTTAATTTGGAATACAGGATCACAGTTAAAATGATATATCTTGGTTGAGTGACCTTTATCATCTCTGAAAATGTACACTTATGATGCTGAAGCTTCAATGCAAGAGCAGTCTTTACCTTCTGTATCCTGTTGAGGAGTTCTGGAACTCCATTCAGTTGTGAATTTATTCGATTGTAATCTCGATACTGAAGAACTTTTTCCAACAGCTCAGGATCTCCAGTGCTGGCTGCCTCTTGTAGAACTGACGAGGATGAAGTGTTAAACCAATTATTAGCAATTGAGAATGTGCTTACAAGATCCTCTGACACAAGAAATGATAGACAAGGTTTGTACCTATTGCCATCCATGGTGTCTAAAACAATTTGCATTTACGTAGCATCTTCAATACAGTAAAGCATCTTACTTATGGTTACGATGCTTGAACCACAAAGAAACGGTAGGACAAACGAATAAAAGATTTGTTAAAGCTGAAGGCACAGCTGTGGATGATGGAGCAATTGAAAATCAAGGATGTGCAAGTATCAGAACTAGGGAATCACAGAAATCCATAGGTTTGAGGACTGGTGGAAGTTCTGCAGACAAGAAGAAGAAAGACCAAGAGTTTTACGCTAATGTGACATCCTTTACAAATCTTCCTCATATCCGGTCAGCACCAAGATAGTTCGTTGCAACTGAGGCAGAGGTTGGTGCGCTACAATCGGGCTCAGTGCCCTTGGGTTAGGGAACAGAGTCAACTAGGATTCCATAATAGGACCATAAGATGTAGGAGCAGAAGTAGGCCATTCGGCCCATCGGGTCTGCTCAGCCATTCAATTAGATCATGACTGATCTGACATCATAATCCTCAACTCCACTTTCCCACCCTGTCCTCATATCACTTGTTTCAGTACTGATTAAAAATCTGTTTATCTCAGACATGAACTAATGACCCAGCCTCTGCGGTAAAGAACTCTCGACCCTGTGAGAGAAGTCGTCCTCAGTTCTGACTTAAATGGGTGACCTCTTAAGCAATTCCCACTCATTCCTGCCGGACAGAACTGGGCTCATCCACTTTGAATCAAAATGAGAAGGCGGTGGCTGATCAACAATGCCATTTTTATGTCAGGATGTCAAGTCAATAATCTACCCCAACATCTTCAGAACAAAGTGTAAGGGGAAGAGAAACAGGAACTTGATCCAAGCAATATGGATTGTAGGTAATTCCCAAACTTTTCAACTGCTGCCTTAATACTGCTTCTTCGCTACCCAAATCCTCTCAACTCATTTGACCTGATCATCCGACCTGCTATTCAACTTTCATCCAAGTTTAAACCCTACACCTATCCATCATGAAGACTGGTTAATTCTACTTCCACAATATCATCCCGCTCCATCCCTACCTCAGCCCTTGAAACATTTTTGATTAGATTTCGCCAATGTAGACCTTGCTGACGCCTCACACAAACTCTAAATGATCCTAAACTCACCTTTTTTAAAAATGTTTTAAGATTAATTGAGTACCCAATTATTTTTTTTCCAATTAAGGGGCAATTTAGCATGACCAATCCACCTAACCTGCACATTTTTGGGTTGTGGGGGTGAGACCCACGCAGACACAGGGAGGGAGAATGTGCAAACTCCACACGGACAGTGACCCGGGGCTGGGATCAAACCCGGTCTTCAGAGCTGTGAGGCAGCAGTGCTAACCAATACATCACGGTGCCGCTCATCCTAAACTCACTTAACCATATCCTGTGCCAGACCAAGTGCTATTTGCCCATCACCCATTCTCGCTAATATCTACTAGCACCCCTGTTGCCTAAAACAATGAATTTAAAATGCTCATGTTCAAATCCCTCCTGGTCCTTGTCCTACCAAACTCCACAGCTTTCTCCAGCCAAATAGACCCTGGGTTCTTCCAATGTCAAGATTTTGAGAACTTCCTATCCCTTTAATTCCCCTGCTGCTGGTAGAACCTTGTGCCACTTAGCACTTCCTCAAATCGCTCTCTGTACTCTCAAAAACTCAGCTTTTCCACCATGCCCCCTCTGCTAACTCTCCCACCATGGTTCTGTACCCATTTGATGACCTCCTTTCATCTATTTTATTTTCTCCCTCGCCACAAAAGAATTTGGAATGTTTTTTTACATTGAAGGTACAGAAGGTAGTTGTATTTGGCAAGGCACTGCCGCTCATGCAATTCTTCCTTTTTTAAGGTGCCCAATTCTCTCCCCCCCCCCCTCCCCCACCACAAAACACACAATTAAGCGGCAATTTAGCATGGCCAATTCACCTACCCTACACATCTTTGGGTTGTGGGGGTGAGACCCACGAGACACAGGGGGATTGAGCAAACTCCACACAGACAGTAAACTGGGCTTGGATGAACCTAGGTCCTCGGCACGGTGAGGCAGCAGTGCTAACCACTGTGCCACCGTGCAGCCCTATGCAACTCTTAGCAAATGGGTTGTCACAGACTCTCCGTTAAAAAGGGGGTAATAAAGTGAAAAAAATCAGTCAGTCCTGGTGAGCCAACCAGTTCTTCCCCTTCATAATGCCTAAAAGCCATTAAGATCAAAAACAATACGTCTGCTGGAAAACCCAGAGACGCGAGCCAATTGCCTGCTAAGAAACACCTAGATTCAGGCCTGCTTAGCTAGGCTGCTGAGTTAATATTCTTTTGGAAAATATTGCTTTTCTGTGAGAATTAATGTGTGTCTTTTGGGCTGTTTGTTTTATTGCTGTACTGCCACCCAACCACAACCTGTTAGGATGTGGTGTAACATGTTTAGTTCCTCACATGACAAGTTTCAGCCTTTCCTGTTATGTAGAAGGCTGAGCACTTCCTCACAGGATGCGAGGCAAAAAAAATATAGACAGAAAGAAGGGAAAAGCAGAACACCATATAGAGGTAATGGGCTGAAATTTAAAAAATATGAATTCCCTGACTCTTTCTAGGCCTTTGCCAGGCTTGCCTCCTCTTCTTTCTTGTGAACATGGTGCTTCCTCCTCAGAGGCTCTCCCCACATGCCCAACATAGTCTTTGGTTCAGAGCCTATGTGGACTTGAGGGCGGCATAAGAACATAAGAACATAAGAACTAGGAGCAGGAGTAGGCCATCTGGCCCCTCGAGCCTGCTCCGCCATTCAATTAGATCATGGCTGATCTTTTGTGGACTCAGCTCCACTTTCCGGCCCGAACACCATAACCCTTAATCCCTTTATTCTTCAAAAAACTATCTATCTTTACCTTAAAAACATGTAATGAAGGAGCCTCAACTGCTTCACTGGGCAAGGAATTCCATAGATTCACAACCCTTTGGGTGAAGAAGTTCCTCCTAAACTCAGTCCTAAATCTACTTCCTCTTATTTTGAGGCTATGTCCCCTAGTTCTGCTGTCACCCGCCAGTGAAAACAACCTGCCTGCATCTATCCTATCTATTCCCTTGGCATGGTAGCTAAATGGTTAGCACTGTTGCTTCACAGTGCCAAGGTCCCAGGTTTGATTACTGCTTGGGTCACTGTCTGTGTGGAGTCTGCACGTGTCTGCCTGGGTTTCCTCCGGGTGCTCCAGGTTCCTTCCACAAGTCCTGAAAGACGTGCTGTTAGGTGAATTGGACATTCCGAATTCTTCCTCTGTGTACCCGAACAGGCGCAGGAATGTGGCAACTGGGAATTTTCATAGTAACTTCATTGCAGTGTTAATATAAGCCTACTTGTGACAATAATAAAGATTATTTGTAAGCATTTCTGACCTGTCCATCCCTTGGCATTCTCCTTGTCGACAGAGGCATTGTTTCGAAGCAGCATGTTGACACACTCCAAGTGTCCAAGTGATACAGCGAGATGCAATGGCGTCCGACCCCGTGGATCAACTGCTTCAATATCATGCTGCGAGGACAAAAAGATAGTTAGATATCATGAGGATTTTGAAAATAGCTCAGTGTGCATCACATTGTGGCACTAATCCACAGACCAGGAAAGGTTTAGGTTCAGCCCGTGGTCCCTGTTGAGTTAGCAGGTCTCAGATAAGGCAGTGAAACCAGAGCTATAGGAGGCATGAACAGATGTTATTGGTCTCAAGCTAGGAGAGTTAAATAAGTAATAATCAGAGCCCAGACTCCAGATCCCTTTGCAATGGAGCAGCACAATGTTTGGCACAGTTGCTTCATGGACCCAGGTCCGATTCCCGGCTTGGGTCACTGTGTGGAGTCTGCACATTCTCCCCGTGTGCGCGTGGGTTTCCTCCCACAGTCCAAAAATGTGCAGATTGGGTGGATTGGCGATTATAAATTGCCCTTGGTGTCAAAAAGGTTGGGTAGTGTTGCTGGGTTATGGGAATAGGGTGGAGGTGTAGTCTTAAGTGGGGTGCTCTTTCCTAAGGGCCGGTGCAGACTCGATGGGCCAAATGGCCTCCTTCTGCAATTTAAATTCTAAGACTCCTCTGATGTTGTTTGAGGATTTGATAAGGTTCGGTTGCAAGTCCCTTTGTTCTCTCGTAATGTATTTGCACTCACAGTTTAGGCTCACGTGTAACATAGGGCCCTTTGGCAAAGATAGTCTAAGAATAAAGAGGTAACGAAAGAGGAAGTATCTAAAAGGTTGGCAGTATTCAAAGTAGAAAGGTTACAACAATCCCATGTTTCCATGGGACCCAAGGGTGGAAATGGCAGAGGCTCTAGTCACATTGCTAAAATCCTCCTTGGATTTGGAATGGGACCAAAGATGGCTTTAAATGTTACACCACCGTTGAAGAAGAAAAAAAGAGGAAAATATAGACTCAATAACTGTAGGTGTGGGGAAACTTTTAGGGACAATAATCTGCGACACACTCAATTGCCACACAATACATTTGTAACCAAAATTGAATCCCATGGGGTTAAACGGGGCATGTGGATACAACATTGGCTAAGAAACAGAAAAACAACTAGAGGGAAGTTTGCAGTTGTGTCCCCTAGGGTCATAGACCACTTTTAAAAATATATATTAAAAACCTGGATTTGGTTATAAAGGGCATATTTCCAAAAGGTGCAGATGAAACAAAAAACACTTGGGACTTTATTAAATGGGGAGGAGGATAGTAGCAGTCTTCACAAGGACATAGAAAGGCTGGAGAAATGGCAGACATATGCAGATAAAATTTACAGCAGAGAAATGTGAAATTATTAATTTTTCCTTTCAAAATGTAAGGCAATATAAACTAGAGCGTGCCATTTTAAATGGGATGCAGGAACAGCGAGACCTGGAGGTTTAATTAAACAAATATTTTAGGATAGCAGGATTAGTTGATCAGGCTGTTAAATAGAGAATATTGGACCCTAAGCTTTATGAATAAAGCCATAGAATCCTATGATCAAATAAAGATTGAGCATAGGAGTTATGCTCAATCTTTATTAGCAAATTGTTAGGCCTCAGTTAGAGTATAATATGCAATTCTGGGCACGATACTTCAAGAAGGATTTCAGAGGAAAGTTCTTAGAAAAGTACCAGGGATGATGGACTTCAATTATAAAATCATAGAATTTACAGTGCAGAAGGAGGCCATTTGGCCCATCGAGTCTGCACCGGCCCTTGGAAAGAGCACCCTACTTAAGCCTTCCCCATCCCCATAACCCAGTAACCCCACATAACTGTTTTGGACACTAAGGACAATATTGCATGGCTAATCCACCTAACCTGCACATCTTTGGACTGTGGGAGGAAACCAGAGCACCCGGAGGAAACCCACTCAGACACGGGGAGAACGTGCAGACTCTGCACAGACAGTGACCCAAGCCGTGAATCGAACCTGGGACCCTGGAGCTGTGAAGCAATTGTGCTAACCACTGTGCTACCGGGCTGCTTATGTAGAGATCCTCAACAAGTTCTGATTATTCTCCTTAGAGAAGAGGTAGTTACAAGGCGATGTTCCAAATGATGTGGGGTTTTGATGAGCAAAAAGGGTGAAAGGGTTTCTACTGCCAGGAATGTTAGTCATGATGTGACTATGTTAGTAACCAGGGTTACAGAATGTTAGCAACCAGGGGGCACAGATTGACAGAACTGGCAAATAAACCAGAGGGGAGATGAGATTTTTTAAAAAATACAGCAAGTTGTTATGGTCTAGGATGCATTGCTTGAAACAATGTAGAAGCAGATTTAATATAGCTTTCAAGAGGGAATTGCATATAAAGTTAAAGAGAATGCTGCAGTGATATTAACATGGTAGTAGAACATTGATGACCTTCAAGGAGCTAGCCGGGACCGGCATGATGCACATAATGACCTCCCTTTTGTGCTGTTTGATTCTCCACTATAACAAGTAGTCCACACCTTCTGGCAAAGATTGGGAAAATGGTGAGACTAAAAAATATAGTCAAATTTAGTGTTTTGTGAATATTCATCACCACAAACTTGGATTGATTCCTCACTCCTCCAATTATCGAAAAGGACAATAAAAATTAGCAAGAAATGAGGAATTGGCTGGGAAACAAAATAATCATGCAAATGCAGATAGATTTATGTGGATATACATTTTACCCTCAAGTGTTGACTGTTTTTTTAAAAAAATCATTGCTTACATATTTTTCCTCATTTAGGCAGAGGAAAAGCTAACCTAAAAGTTGTTCTGATTCAGACCACGATAAAATAACTTCTGATGTTGGAGAAATAGGGATAATATACATGGATGTACCAGTTACATACTTAATTTATCAAAATGATAAATGACATTGGCAGAGTCTGCCCTCTGTTTCTTTTTTTAAAAATAATTTTTATTGAAATTTTTTGAAAAATGTATAGCAACAGAACAACAATAATAATAATAATAAACACCCCCCGGCACCCGTAACAACGCATGTAACGAACCCGCCCACCCCCAATAAACAAAATAAATTAATAAGCAAACTAACTTAAACAATATCCCACTGAAACACCCCCACCCCGCCCCCCACTTCCCCCCCTCCCCCCTGGGTTGCTGCTGCTGCTGACCTAGTTCCTTATCGTTGAGCCAGAAAGTCGAGGATAGGCTGCCACCTCCTAAAGAACCCTTGTACCGACCCCCTCAGGGCGAATTTGACCCTCTCCAGCTTAATGAATCCTGCCATGTCATTGATCCAGGTCTCCACGCTCGGGGGTCTCGCATCTTTCCATTGCAACAAGATCCTCCGCCGGGCTACTAGGGACGCAAAGGCCAAAACATCGGCCTCTTTCGCCTCCTGCACTCCCGGCTCCACCCCAACCCCAAATATCGCGAGTCCCCAGCCTGGCTTGACCCTGGACCCTACCACCCTCGACACCGTCCTTGCCACCCCCTGCCAGAATTTCCCCAGTGCCGGGCATGCCCAAAACATATGGGCATGGTTCGCTGGGCTCCCCGAACACCTAATGCACCTGTCCTCATCCCCAAAAAACCTGCTCATCCTCGTCCCGGACATATGAGCCCTGTGCAGTACCTTGAACTGGATGAAGCTAAGCCTCGCACATGAAGAGGAGTAGTTCACCCTCTCCAGGGCGTCCGCCCATGTCCCCTCCTCAATCTGCTCCCCCAGCTCCACTTCCCACTTAGCCTTCAGCTCCTCTACAGATGCCTCCTCCACCTCCTGCATCACCTGGTAGATGTCAGACACCTTCCCATCCCCGACCCACACCCCTGAAAGCACCCTATCCCTTACCCCCCACGGGGGCAGCGAAGGGAACCCCTCCACCTGCTGCCTAGCAAATGCCTTGACCTGAACATATTCCCCGGGGGGAGCTCAAACTTCTCCTCCTGCTCACCCAGGCTCGCAAACCTCCCGTCAATGAACAGGTCTCCCAACTTCCTAATGCCCACCCTGTGCCACCCCAGGAACCCGCCATCAATGTTCCCTGGGACAAACCGGTGGTTCCCCCGCAGCGGGGCCTCCACTGAGCCCCCCACTTCCCCCGTGTCGCCTCCACTGCCCCCAAATCTTGAGGGCAGCCGCCACCACCGGGCTCGTAGTGTACCTCGTTGGAGGGAGCCGCAACGGCGCCGTTACCAGTGCCTTCAGGCTCATGCCTCCACAGGACGCCATCTCCATCCGTTTCCATGCTGCCCCCTTCCCATCCATTACCCACTTGCGTACCATCGAGACATTAGCCGCCCTATAGTACCCAGAGAGGTTGGGCAGCGCCAGCCCCCCTCTATCCCTGCCCTGCTCCAAAAAGACCCTCCTCACCCTCGGAGTCCCGTGCGCCCAAACAAATTCCAGAATGCTGCTGTTCACTCTCCTAAAAAAGGCCCTCGGAATGAAAATGGGGAGGCACTGAAACAAAAACAAAAACCTTGGGAGCACCGTCATTTTAACAGACTGTACTCTACCCACCAACGACAGCGGCAGCATGTCCCACCTTTTAAACTCCTCCTCCATCTGCTCCAAAAACCTAGTAAAATTAAGCTTGTGTCAAGTCCCCCAACTCCTAGTCACCTGAACCCCCAGGTACCTAAAACTCCTCACTGCCCTTTTTAGCGGGAGCCCCAATCCCCTCCTCCTGATCTCCCGGGTGTACAACAAACAGCTCACTTTTGCCCAGGTTCAATTTATAGCCCGAGAAACTCCCAAACTCAGCAACAATCTCCATTACCTCCGGCATTCCCCCCACCGGGTCTGCTACATACAGCAGCAAGTCATCTGCATAAAGCGACACTCGGTGCTCCTCCCCAACCCGCACCAGACCCCTCCACCTCCCCGTCTCCTGAGCGCCATGGCCAGAGGCTCAATTGCCAATGCAAAAAGCAAGGGGGATAGGGGGCACCCCTGCCTCGTCCCATGGTAGAGCCTGAAGTACATAGAACATAGAACAGTACAGCACAGAACAGGCCCTTCGGCCCTCGATGTTGTGCCGAGCAATGATCACCCTACTCAAACCCACGTATCGACCCTATACCCGTAACCCAACAACCCTCCCTTAACCTTACTTTTTGAGGACACTACGGGCAATTTAGCATGGCCAATCCACCTAACCTGCACATCTTTGGACTGTGGGAGGAAACCGGAGCACCCGGAGGAAACCCACGCACACACGGAAAGGACGTGCAGACTCCGCACAGACAGTTACCCAGCCGGGAACCGAACCTGGGACCCTGGAGCTGTGAAGCATTTATGCTAACCACCATGCTACCGTGCTGCCGACCTCCTCCCATTTGTCGCTACACTCGCCATCGGGGCCTTGTACAGCAACCTCACCCATTTAATAAACCCCTCCTCAAACCCGAACCTCTCTAACACCTCCCACAAGTACCCCCACTCAACCCTATCAAAGGCCTTCTCCGCATCCAATGCCACCACAATCTCCGCCTCTCCTTCTGCCGCCGGCATCATTATCACATTTAGTAGCCTTCGCACGTTAGTGTTCAGCTGCCTCCCCTTCACAAAACCCGTCTGATCTTCATGTATCACCCCCGGCACACAGTCCTCTATTCTAGTGGCCAAGATCTTCGCCAGCAACTTGGCGTCCACATTCAGCAGTGAAATTGGCCTATAGGATCCACACTGCAAGGGGTCCTTATCTCGCTTCAGGATCAGGGAAATCAGCGCCCGTGACATCGTCGGGGGCAAAACACCCCCCTCCCATGCCTCGTTAAAGGTCCGAACCAACAGGGGGCCCAACAGGTCCGCGTATTTCTTATAAAATTCAACCGGGAACCCATCCGGTCCCGGCGCCTTCCCCGACTGCATGTGGCCAGTCCCTCTGACCAGCTCCTCCAACTCGATCGGTGCCCCCAGTCCCTCCACCTGCTCCTCCTGCACCCTTGGAAATCGCAGCCTGTCCAAAAAGCTCTCCATTCCTCCCCTCCCACCCACCCACCGGCGGCTCCGACCAGTACAGTTCCCTGTAGAAGTCCCTAAAGACCCCATTGACCTCTGGCCCCTGCCGCACCACATTCCCACCCCTGTCCTTCACTCCACCAATCTCCTTAGCCGCGTCCCGCTTGCGAAGCTGATGCGCCAGCATCCTGCTCGCCTTCTCTCCATACTCGTAGATCGCTCCCTACGCCTTCCTCCACTGTGTCTCCGCCTTTCTGGTGGTCAATAAATCAAACTTGGCCTACAGGCTCCCCCAGCAATCCCTCCTCCGGGGCGTCCGCATACCTCCTATCGACACTCAACAGCTCCCCCACCAGTCTCTCCCTCCTCTCCCCCCTCTCCCTATGGGCTCGGATGGAGATCAGCTCCCCCCTAATCACTGCCTTCAGAGCCTCCCACACCATCCCCACCCGGACCTCCTGAGTATCATTGACCTCGAGGTACCTCTCGATACCTCCCCGGACCCTCCTACACACCTCCTCATCAGCCAACAATCCCACGTCCAGACGCCAAAGCGGGTGCTGGTCCCGCACCTCCCCCATCTCCAGATCCACCCAATGCGGAGCATGGTCCGAAATTGCTATAGCCGAATATTCAGCATCCTCCACCCTTGGGACCAGTCCCCTACTCAGGACAAAGAATCAATACGGGAATAAACCCTGTGCATGTGGGAGAAAAAAAAAAAGAGTACTCCCGAGCCCTCGGCCTCCCAAACCGCCAGGGATCCACCCCAAACCGCCAGGGATCCACCCCTCCCATCTGGTCCATAAACCCCCTCAACACCTTGGCCGCCGCCGGCCTCCTGCCTGTCCTTGAACTAGAACGATCCAGTAGGGGATCCAGCACCGTATTGAAGTACCCCCCCCCCCCCCCCCCCCCCCCCCCCATGGTCAGGCCCCTCACCTCCAGGTCAGGAATGCGGCCCAACATACGCCTCATGAAACCAGCATCATCCCAATTTGGGGCGTACACATTTACCAACACCACCCTCTCCCCCTGCAGCTTACCGCTCACCATCACATATCTGCCGCCACTGTCAGCCACCACCTCAGATGCCTCAAACGCCACCCTCTTCCTCACCAGGATCACCACCCCCCGGTTCTTCACGTCGAGCCCTGAATGGAAAACCTGCCCCACCCACCCCTTCCTCAGACGAACCTAGTCCGCCACCTTCAGGTGAGTCTCCTGGAGCATGGCCACGTCCGCCTTCAGCCCCTTCAGATGCGAAAACACCCGGGCCTGCTTAACCGGCCCATTCAACCCCCCGTTCCACGTGATCAGCCGGATCAGGGGGCACCCCTCCCCCCTCGACTAGCCATAGCCCATCGACTGCTTGCCCCTGGCCAGCACCCACTCGGCCCGTTTCCCACGGCGATAGAACCTCACCCCGACCCACACCAGCTCCTCCCTGGCCAATCCAGCAGCAACCCGGTATCCCCCCCCCCCCCCCCCCCCCCCCCCCCAGGGCTAGGACCCCTCCTAGCCGCGTCGCTCCCTCCATAGTACTCCCGTGAGCCAGCTGACTTCTGCTGACCCCGGCAGCTCCTGCCCTAACTCCGACCCCTCCCGATATGGAGTCACCCCTCCCCCCTGCATCAGCTCCTTGGCACCGCTTCAGCGCGGGAAAAAGGATCTGATTTCCACGCCCCTTGCCTCCAGCTCCACCCCCCTCGTCCCGCAGCATGGGATACCAGAGGAAAGCCCGCGCTTTCCCACTGCCCCACCTCACCCCCTCAACGCAATTCCCAAATAGCAGTCCCACCCCATCCACCAACCCCGTACAAACAAAAACAGATCAACCACAGACCCCAAACCCCCCTTAAGACACAAAACCATAACCAACATCATCCGAAAGCGAGAAAAAAACCAAACAGAATAACCAGCAACAGCATAAACAGTGATACAAAAAACCCCCACAGTCCCCAATCCCCAAGTTCGAGTCCAACTTTTCAGTCTGCACAAAGGCCCACGCCTCCTCCGGGGACTCAAAATAGTAATGCCGGTCCTTGTAGGTGACCCACAGGCGCGCAGGCGGCAGCATGCCGAATTTCACCTGCTTGCTGTGAAGCACCGCCTTCGTCCGGTTGAATCCGGCCCTCCGCTTAGCCACCTCCGCACTCCAGTCTTGGTAGACGCGCACTACCGAATTCTCCCACTTGCTGCTCCTCACCTTCTTGGCCCATCGCAGCACACACTCCCGGTCACTGAACCGATGGAACCGCACCAGCACCGCCCGCGGGAGTTCATTCGCCTTAGGCCGCCTGGCCAGTACTCTGTGGGCCCCCTCCAGATCCAGGGGCAGATGGAAGGATCCTGCCCCCACCAGCGAGTTCAGCATCACGACCACATAGGCCGGCAGGTCCGACCCCTCCAGCCCCTCCGCAAGGCCCAGGATCCGCAGGTTCTTCCTCCTTGATCGAAACTCCATCTCCTCGAAACGATCTTTGCCACTTTTTGTGGAGCGCCTCGTGCATCTCCACCTTCCCCACAAGGGCCGAGACCTCATCCTCGCGCTCAGAGGCCTGCTGCTGCAACTCAAGTATCGCTGCACCGGAGTTGTCTGGGTCTCCAGCAGCTTACTTGTCGTAACCTTCAGGGATTCCAGCAACTCCCCTTTCAGCTCCGTAAAATAGCGCAGAAGGGCCGCCTGCTGCTCCTCCGCCCACTGCCTGCACTCCTCAGGGGCTCCACCGGCCGCCATTTTGTCCACCTTCCCCCACTTTTCCAGGGGAGCTGCTGCTGTTTTTCTCCTCACCCCACTCCGGGTCTGCACCATAAATCCCGGGGGGTTTTGCTCCAGACCCCTTTATCCACCGGGAATCGTCGAATCAGCGCCGTTTGGTGCCCTTAAAAGAGCCCACAAGTCCTATTAAAGCGGGAGCTGCCGAACATGTGGCTTAGCTCCGCATAGCCGCAACCGGAAGTCTCCTGTCCTCTGTTTCAATAATAAAAAACTTTTGTCCCATTCCTCATAGTATCACAGAATTGTTACAGTGCAGAAGGAGGCCATTTGGCCCATCATATCTGCACCGGCTCTCCAAATGACCATCATGACTTAGTCCAGGTCCCCTG